>NC_089580.1:107593600-107833611 GCF_019320115.1 Miscanthus floridulus | reverse complement strand
TTCCACTTCAGACTAAGTCCCCGACCACGAAGAAACGCTCTTTAACATTCTTGTTGTAGTACCTGCGCAAAAACAGCAAGGTACTTGGCCGTGCGTACGCAAGAATCAAGCCTTTTCTCTTTTGCGCTGTTGACTTCTAGCTCCCGTACTTCGTCGACCTTGCCTTCGTCGAAGTTCTCTACCCGTGCTGATCGGAAAGCTATATCTGGTGGGAGGACCTGCCTCAGCGCCGTAAACCATAAAGTATGGTGAGACGCCAGTGTTACGACTGGGCTGAGTTCGGAGGCCCCAGACAACGGCTGGTAACTCCTTGAGCCATCTTCCAGGAGCTTTATCGTTTTCTCTGTACATCCTCTTTTTCAATGCGTCCAAGATCATGCCATTTGCCCGCTCGACTTGTCCATTAGCTCTAGGATGCGCCACCGAGACGTATTTTACAACTATGCTCCTTTCATCGCAGAAGTCCCAAAAAGCGTTCCCGGTGAACTGAGTACCCAGATCAGTAATGATGCTATTGGGCACGCCGAAACGGTGGATGACCTGGTCGAGGAATGTGACGGCTTTTCTCTGAGGATGCCTGTACCAGAGGCATGTATTCTATCCACTTAGAAAACTTATCAATTAGCACGAAGACGCATGTAAATTTCCCAGGGGCTGGTTTGAAAGGCCCGATCATGTCCAGTCCCCAGCATGCGAAGGGCCAAGAGGCTGGAATCGTCTGGATCTCATGTGCCGGTACATGGATTCTCTTGGAGAAGAACTGACAACCTTCACAGCGGCGGACTAGCTTCTCTGCGTCGGCCACTGCTGACGGCCAATAGAACCCTGCTCGGAAAGCCTTACCGACCAGTGTTCTTGATGCCGCGTGGTTGCCGCAGGAGCCAGAGTGGATTTGGTCTAGGAGATGCTTGCCTTCCTCCTGGGTTATACACTTCATCAAGATTTCCTCCTTAGCGTTTTTGCGCCATAACTTGCCATCGACGAGCAGATACTGCTTACTACGACGCATCAGGCGTTCATTTTCTGTTCGATCGATATAACCGCTACCGTCTGTTAAGTACTTGATGAAAGGTGTTCTCCAGTCTGGCTCATGAGTGGTCGGAAGCAGCTCGGTGTGCTCGGCGCTGGAACCGTAGCAACTAATTGCTGGTCTGAGACTTTGCCGGTCGTTGAATCTTCGTCTTCAATGGAGGGCGTGAGCAGGTCTTGGACGAATACGCCATGTGGGATTTTGGCTCGGGATGATCCTAACTTTGACAACGCATCTGCTGCCTGGTTCTTGTCCCGGACCACGTGTATGTACTCGATGCCATAGAACCTGCCTTCCAGCTTTCTTATCGATTTGCAATATGCGTCCATCTTTTCACTGGTCGTGTCCCAGTCCTTGTTGAGTTGGTTGATGACCAGAGCCGAATCTCCGTAGACATAGAGACGTTTAACTCCAAGCTCAACCGCAATGCGTAGACCATGCAGGCATGCTTCATACTCGGCGGCATTATTAGATGCTGGGAAATAAATCCTGAGGACGTACCGGAGCTTTTCCTTGGATGGTGATACGAAAAGAACTCCTGCTCCCGCACCGTCAATGTTGAGAGAACCGTCGAAGTACATCGTCCAACATTCGTCGGATCCCGGAGAGGCGGGAGTGCTTAAGTCTGTCCACTCGACGATGAAATCGACGAGTGCCTGAGACTTGATTGTAGTACGGCTTGCAAATTCCAAGGAAAGGGGGCATAGCTCCATTGCCCATTTGACGATGCGCCCGTTCGCGTCCTTATTGCGAATAATGTCCCCCAAAGGATACTCGGTCATGACCACCACACGATATCCGTCGAAGTAATGTCTCAACTTTCGGGATGTTATCAGTATGGCGTAGAGCAGTTTCTGAATCTATGGGTACCTGGTCTTGGATTCGTTGAGTACCTCACTAATGAAATAAATTGGCCGCTGTACCTTGTAGGCGTGGCCGGGCTCGTCACGCTCGACCACCAGTGTAGTGGAAACCACCCGATCGGTTGCCGCAATGTAAAGTAGGAGAGTTTCGTCTTCTCTGGGAGCAGTAAGTACCGGAGGTGACGTGAGGTATTGTTTCAGCTGCATGAAGGCAGCGTCTGCTTCCTCCGACCACTCGAACTTCTCGGACGCTTTGAGCAGTTTGAAGAACGGTAGTCCTTTTTCTCCTAATCTTGATATGAAACGGCTTAGAGCAGCCATGCAGCCGGTGAGCTTCTGGACATCCTTCACCTTTTTTGGGGGCTTCATGTCTAAGACAGCTTTGACTTTCTCCGGGTTAGGGCGTATGCCGTCGTAACTGACGACGTTGCCGAGCAATATGCCAGAAGGGACACCAAAGATGCACTTCTTTGGGTTTAATTTCCATTGGAACGTATTAAGGGCTGCGAAGGCGCGTTCCAGATTGTCAACAAGGGTATGTGCTTCCTTGGTTTTGACAACTACATCGTCGACGTAAGCCTCGACGAGGCCGTCTTTTATCTCGTCGTTGAGGCAGGCCTATATAGCGCGTTGGTAGGTAGCACCGGCGTTTTTGAGCCCGAACGACATGGTCGTGTAGCAGTAGGCGCCGAAAGGCGTGATGAAAGATGTCTTGATCTGGTCGTCCTTTTTGAGAGCGATCTGGTGATAACCAGAGTAGCAATCGAGAAAGGAAAGCAGCTCGCAACCGGCGGTTGAATCTACGACCTCGTCTATGCGAGGTAAGCCAAAGGGGTCCTTAGGGCAGTGTTTGTTGAGATCAGTGTAATCAACGCACATTCTCCATTCATTATTCTTTTTGCGTACAAGAACCGGGTTGGCTAACCATTCCGGATGATACACTTCTTTGATAAATCCGGCTGCCAAAAGCCGTGTAACTTCTACCCTAATCGCCTCCTTTTTGTCTCGAGCGAACCGTCGTAGCTTCTGCTTGATTGGTTTGGCTTTGCTGTTGACATTCAAGGAGTGCTCAATCAAGTCCCGAGGTACACCGGGCATGTCGGAAGGTTTCCATGCAAACACATCCACGTTGCCCCTCAAGAACCTGACGAGCGCGTCTTCCTATTTGGGATCCAGGTCGGCCCCGATGAGGGCCGTTTTGCTGGGATCACCCTCGACCAGCTAGATCGTCTTGTGCTCCTTGCACCTGATGTTCTTGCGCGGAGCCTCGAGCTCTGGGATCTCCAAGTGGTCGGCCGTGGTCTTCTTAGCGTCGAGAATGGTCTCGGCCATGCGAATAGAGAGGTCGTGGGCCTCTGCTATTTTGAAGCTGTCGTCCTCGCAGGTGTAAGCTGCGTATACGTTGCCCCTGAGGGTTAAAACTCCTTTCTCAGTAGGCATCTTGAGCACCAGATACCTGTAATGAGGTATGGCCATGAACTTGGTGAGCGACGGTCGACCAAGAATAGCATGGTAGGTGCCGTCGAAATCAGCGACCACGAAGTTGACGTAGTCGGTGCGGAAGTGGTCCGGAGTCCCAAACTGCACAGGTAGCGTGATCTGCCCGAGAGGTGTGGAGCTCTGTCCGGGGAGAACGCCCCAGAACTGTGCCCCGTACGGCTTCAGGTCCGCCTGGGCTATTTTCAGAGCGGGCAGGCTGTTCTTGAACAGTATATCAATGGAGCTGCCGCCGTCGATCAGTACCCTGTCGAACTGAACCTTGTTGATACAAGGATCGAGGACCAGGGGAAAACGCCCTGGCTCGGGTATGGCGGCCCATTGGTCCTTCCTGCTGAAGTAGATTTCACGGTGAGACCACGGAGGAAGCCGCGGATCGGCAAGAAGGTTGTCGTTCTTTGCCACGTTCAAGCAGGCGTGGGCGAGCAGCTTGCGTTCTCGTTTGGTCTCAATGGACACCTTGCCGCCGATGATGGTGTGCACGCGATCCGTCGGCTTGACGTATTTATGACGAGGATCTGCATCGTCGTCGTCGTCGTCCTCGTTGCGCTGTTCCCTCACGTCAGTAGGCTTGTCGGACGTATCCGGAGCCTGTTGGCGCGTGTAGATAGTCTTGAGGACGCGGACAATTCTCCATGGTATGGTTCGACTTGGGATGGAGCTGGCAGGGGCCCTTCAATGCCTTGGCGTAATCGTCCTCGTAGTTACGACGTCCTCCGCCCTTTTTCACAGTATTGACCTCGCCATCATCTTCCCGAGCACGCTTGCTTCTGTAATCGTCACGGCGGTTGCGCCGCTGATTACGTTGATCACGGTGGTCGCGGGAGTCGTTGCGCTGGTTGCGGCGGTCAAAATTGTCGTTCCGACCACGGTTGCCGCGGTAATCATCGCGGTGTGGGGGGTGGTCGGAGCGTGGGACCCTTGCTTCTTCTTCGACGATTATCTTTTTAGCGTCGTCAGCGTCCACGTATTTCTTAGCGGTGGCCAAGAGCGCTGTGACTGACTCAGGTCTTTTCCGGAGGAGCTTGTCTCTCAGGGCGTCGTGGAAGCGGAGGCCAGTGACGAAAGCCTCGATTGCTTCGTTGTCGGATATTGATGGGACCTTGATGCGCATCTCCGAGAAACGCCGAACGTACTCGCGCAGTGGTTCGTCTTTCCGATCTCGGATCCGTTGCAGATCGTACTTGTTGCCGGGTTGTTCACAAGTAGCGATGAAATTGTCGATGAAGGCCTGCTTGAGTTCCTGCCAAGAGTCAAAAGAGTTTGCCAGCAAGCTAACTAGCCATTGGTGACCTGCATGACCAACGGCGACTAGGAAGTAGTTAGACATAACGTGCTCGTCAGCCATGGCTGACCGGCACGCGGTTTCATAGAGCATGACCCATAATTCGGGGTTTTCTTTGCCGTCGTACTTCTGAAGCTTCTCGAGCTTGAAATTCTTGGGCCATATGACTTGGCGCAGGTGTGGAGTGAACTGCTTCAGACCCGGCGGACCGTGGACGGTGTCGTACTCCATACGGCGATAGCTTTCATGGGATGCACGATCGTCGGCTCTCTGGTTGATGCGAGCACGCAAATCACGTCCACCGAGGTAATGGCGGAGATCGTTATTGCCATCGCGGCGATCTCGATTGCCACCTGGATTAGCGCTGCGACCGTGGTTATCACGGCGATTGTCGCGGTTATCTCGGCGGTTGTCGCCTCGAACGTCGTGGCGGTTATCCTCCCGGCGGCGGTTGTCGTCCCGACCACCGTTCCCGCCTTGACGGTTGTCCGATGGGTCGTTATTGCGCGAGCCACGTAGGTTGAGTGGCTGTGAGCGACTTGAGTATTGGCGGCTGTGGCTTGATTCGACAGAAACGGATGGAGCCCGGGCTTGGTTCATCTCTGCGGTCTGAGCCATAGCAGCCGTCAGATAAGCTTGTATGTCATCACGGATTACTTGAGTCTCGGGAGTGTTGGGCAGCCGCTGCATCGTCGCCATGGCGACGGCTACGTTGGCGCTTGGGGTCTTGAAGACTTGTTTATCCCCCACCCTGTCGAAAGCATTGTTGAGGTTGCGCGGTTGGACCCTTATGCGTCGTGCCTCCTGGTCTGCTTCAGCTTCGATTTGCCGGCGATTAAACCGGTCAATATTGCGTGCTTCGCGTGCGGTCTTTTCTTGTTCTGTTTCGCCAACTGCTGGCGGCTCGTCGTTGCTGACTACATGGATCAAATCCCCTCGTCTTGGCGGGAAAGACGGAAATTGGGGAAAACCCGGGGCGTGGTCTGGTAGATCCAGATCGTATTGGGCGCCTTCATCTTCGTGACGCTGAAGCTCGGTGTGGACAGATGCGTTGGACGCGATGCCAGATGAGGAGCTGGAGTCACCTTCTCGGACTGTGTGGACGGATCCTTCCCGATAATCTTCGATCCGGACCATGTTGACGATGTTGCATGGCTTCGGGCGAGATCGGTGTACAGGACACAGATCCGAGCGGTGTCGCAGGTTGTACGCGTAGCTAGAGGCAGCGTTTTGCAGGCCGTAGGGCTGGACCTGGTGGTTCTCCGTTGGGGCTTCATACTCGCAGAGTCGGAGACCCGTCGCGATGTCTGGCCGGCGACGAGCGAAACGCCCCTCAGGAGTTGATATGACCACAAGATCTGTTCCAAATCGCACAGGACGACTGGTCCGAGCTGGTCGGATAGATCTGTCGTGGAGAGCTGTTACCTGCTTGTTAGGTTGGATTTGAATCGTACTTACCAGAGCCAGGGTTTCAGCGAGTTGGATGCCGACCCGATCAACGGAATCGAGCAGGTCGGTGTTGTCGATCTGCTTCCCTCTGTAGCGGGGAAGCGGATGACGGGTTGTGGCTGTAGGCGTGGTCGGAGCCAGATGTCCCGTGGTCGAAGCCAGGTCCATCGTGGTCGGAGCCGTGTTCACCGTGGTCGGAGCCGTGTTCACCGTGGTCGGAGCCGTGTTCACCGTGGTCGGAGCCGTGTTCACCGTGGTCGGAGCCGTAGCCGATGCAGGTGAAGTAGTCGTCGGCGCAGGCTGAATCCATGCCACCCCTGTGGCCATGGCGATGGAGTCGTCGGAGCTGGTGGTCCAGGTGATCTGGCCGACGGTGAACGTGAGGCCGCTGGGCGTAGCCATGGAGCCGAAGATGATGACCATCTTGTTTGTTTGGAGAGCAGTACGCACACCCCCTACCTGGCGCGCCACTGTCGACGAAATATGGTCGGCAGTCTACCTAGGGGTATGCCCAAGGTAGTAGATTATCGGCAGACAGATGCGCAAGCCCCAAACAAGACGGTGACGCAGGACAGACACGAGGTTTTATCCAGGTTCGGCCGCCAAGAAGGCGTAATACCTACGTCCTGCGTCTGATTTGTATTGCTGTATGTCAATGAGAGATATTTTTTAGAGGGGTCCCCTGCCCGCCTTATATAGTCCGGGGGGCAGGGTTACAGATCTGGAAACTAATCCTAGTCAGTTACAATTGCCATATCTGGCCGGATAAGGATTCCTATTCTAACCGACCAGGATCCTGCTTGGTCGCCAAATCCGTCTTGATTCCTTGTGCGGGACTCCGATCAGGTTAACTGGGCCGCACGTCATCTTTCGGGTGGACTGAACCCATCGATCCGGGCCAGCCCAAGCTTAGCCGTAAGGGTATAGGGGTTAATACCCCCACAGCCGCCTCTAGGACCGCTACCTCAGGACCACGCCAAGCTTACCTTCGACCTACGTGAGCTCGGGGGTTTTGCATAGACCCTCTGCCGAGTTCTCGTCACGTTAGGAGTCCCTGATGAGCTTGTCAAGGTCACCTACACCAAGAAGCCAGCTCAGGAAGGAGGAATTGAAGGACCGATTGTCACCTCAGTCGAGTTCCCAGCTAGCACTACCTTACCTTCTGTCCCAGCTTTCACCGAGATGACTAGAGGACATAGTCGAGGAGGGATTGCAAGCTATCTCACACAAGGCACTTCGCAGAGTGATGAGGGACCACTACGAGCACTTGAAGACGATAGAGTTCCATCTACTTCCCCAGGCCCTCGACCTCAGCCTTACCCCTAGTGAGCTAAGTTTCGTAGCCGGCAGAGTTATCTTTGCCGAGGAGGACAGATGTCTTCATGTCTCGGCTATCCACCTACTAGAGCAGCATAGGTACGTGACCCAGCTGGAGTAGAGGAGACGTCAGGACCAGGCCCTTCTGTGGGAGTACCAGGAGCGTGACTCATAGGGAGCATAGGAGCGAGCTAGTCTACTTGAGACAGTTGCCAAGCTACAGGACGAGCTCAACCATCATGAAGAAGTCCATAGAACCAAGGTTGCAGACTTACAGGACAAACCCACCGACCTAGGCAACAGGAACTGCTACCTCGATAGCAAGGTCTTGGAGTTGCAGAGAGAGTTGGACGACAAGAAGGCCGAGTTTAGCCACAGAGGAGATAGAGAGAGGTCCAAGGGGATTGATATGCTGAAAATCCAATCTCGAAACAAGACCATAACTTAGGATCTAGAGGAGTTTAGGAAGAAAGCCATTCATAACTAGGGTCACTTGATCGAGACACTCAGGTAGAATGAGTACCTACAGGACAAGTGTGAGAGGACATGGTAGGCTTGGCAGAAGTCTGACAGGAAGCGCCTTAGGGAGATGAAGGGTATGTGGGATCAGCTACCTAAGGAGATTCGTAGCAAGACGAAGCCTAGGATAGAGGAGTTTGAGTTAGCCCTGACTCACCTCAACCTAGATGCCTGCCCTACCCTACCTGGAGCCAAGCCTACTAAGGAGCTCGCCGAGGCCTTGAAGTACATGTCCTAACTTCACAAGTCAGACGAGGAGATTGAGATCGAGGACAGTCGTATCCTAGCTGCGGTGTACGAGTTAGAGTAGATGACCCTGTGTGGTCATGAGTCATGTCAGTAGCTTCCATAAGTTAAACCCCATGATGTACCCCTTATGAGATGTAATATGAGACACTATGCGTAGTATGATTCTCGCAAGTCGTCAAGTGTAGCTACTGAAGATGATGCTATGTAATAAAAACCCATGTAATGAATGTTTTGGATCTTATTGCATCTTATGGATCTTATTGCTTCTTTATAATGAGTGTTGGATAGAATAAATGTTTCTTTAAATCATCAAAAATCATGTAATCGTACTAAATTATAAGCACTTATGGCACGAACACTAAAATTCCTATGATCCGTGTTGCAGATGCCGAACCGCCGATCTGATCGCCTAATGAACTGTGGACGTGCGCCCACCCCCGAACCAATCGAACCAAATGGGGGGCGTGGTGGCAACAACCGTGGCTGTGGCCGTGGATGTGGAGGGATACCCTTCAACCTGGAGAATACCCCGCCACCTAAGGAGAACATTCCACCACCACTACCACCAAACCTGGCAGAAGTGATAGCACAACAGACTCAACTTCTTGCAGCTCTTCTTAACGGAGCAAACCGTCGCCAGGGAGGTCAGCAGAATGACTTCCAAAGGAAGCTGGAAGGATTTCTGAAGCTAAGGCCACCTACCTATGATGGCACCGACCCTGACCCGCTTGTAGCCGATGACTGGCTCAAGGAGATGGAGAAGAAGCTTGACCTCACTACTTTCACCGACGATGAGTGTGTTGGAGCAGCCGCACACCAGCTCACAGGTGCAGCACGCGCCTGGTGGGATAGTTTCAGTGATTCCCATGAGGACCCTGCCAACATCTCGTGGGATGAGTTCACCAAAGCATTCACCGAGTATCACATTCCCAAGGGTATCATGGAGGCCAAAGCTAAGGAGTTCCACAACATCAAGATGGGAAAGGACAGGGTGACTGAGTACACCACTTGTTTCACCAATCTTCTTCGTTATGCACCTTCCTATGTTGTGAACTCTGAGAAGGAGAAGTTGTACTATTACTGCAAGGGACTTAACCCACACATCAAGCTGAAGTTTGGTGGTATTAAGAGTAACACATTGCGTGCTCTGGTGGATCGCTGCATCCAGATTGAGAAGGACTGTGCTAAAGCAGGAGAGGAGTACAGGGAGAGGAAGCGTAATCCTGAGGAGTCCCTCCATGGCCGTGATCACAAGAGGTTCCACAGAGATGCACCACCAAGGGAACGCTCTCGCCACAACAGGGATGACAACCCTAGATCGAGTAGGGGTAGTGGAGGCTACACCGCCAAATACTCTCGCCCTGCTCAGGATCGTTACACCCGGGACCATTATGCTCAGGACCGCAACACTCAGGACTATTTCAACCATTCCCGCTCTATGAATGAACGCCCAGCACAGAACCGCTTCGCACCAAGCACTGGAAACTGGAAGGCACCCGCGCCAACCCCTACAGGCGGTATGCCTTTCACCTGCTTCGCTTGTGGCCAACCGGGTCACAAAGCCGCTGAGTGCCCTCAGAACTCAGCCACTCAGAAGTCTCAGTTCAAGGGATCTGCTACTCGTGGACGTCTCAACCATCTGATGTTGTGTACGATATGTTTTTAGTTAATGGCAATACTGCATCAGTTCTATTTGACTCTGGAGCAACCTGTTCATACATATCATCCAAATTTCATGAGAGCATGACATGTCTATAACCCCATGTGGAAAGCCTATCATCACTAGCTCACCTTTAGGAGACCTAAAATGCACCCACATCTATAAGGAAGTAAGTCTTACAATTGAGGGTCTTATCTTTAAAGCCGACTTAACCCTATTACCTTCCACAAACCTAGATGTCATCTTAGGTATGGATTGGTTAACCATTCACCAAGGTATCATATCGTGTTCACCTAGATACGTCCAAGTGACCCACCCATCAGGCCAAGTTATTAGATGTGAACCCCAGTTCGGAAAGTCCACCTCTATCCTATGTGCCCTTAAAGCTAGTTCAGAATCACAGAAAGAGGAGAAGACAGTTCATGATGTGCCTATGGTCAGAGATTATCCCGATGTATTCCCTGAAGAACTATCGGGTATGCCACCGGACCGTGATGTAGAGTTCATCATTGATCTTTTGCCGAGAACAGGACCCATTGCCAAGAGACCCTATCGCATGTCAGTTGATGAACTGGCCGAGCTCAAGAAATAGCTTGATGAGCTCATCTCGAAGGGATATATCAGACCCAGTGCTTCACCCTAGGGATCCCCTGTTTTGTTTGTTAAGAAGAAGGATGGCTCAATGAGAATGTGCATTGATTACCGGAACTTGAACGCAGTCACCATCAAGAACAAGTACCCTCTGCCAAGAATCGATGATCTGCTTGATCAGCTTCAGGGTGCCAAGTATTTCTCCAAGATTGATCTCAGATCTGATTATCATCAGATGAAGATTCGAGAGGGTGACATCCTGAAGACAGCTTTTGTGACTAGGTATGGGCAGTTTGAGTTCACTGTGGTATCCTTTGGACTCACAAATGCTCCCACCTACTTCATGAACATGATGAATAAGGTTTTCATGGATGATCTGGATAAGTTCATGGTAGTATTCATTGATGACATTCTTGTTTATTCACCCACCACCGAAGAACATGAACATCATCTGAGAACCGTGCTTAAGAAATTAGCACAACATCAGCTCTACGCAAAGTTCAGCAAATGTGAATTTTGGCTACAGGAAGTTGCCTTCCTAGGCCACATACTATTAGCTAAAGGTGTCGTAGGTGACCCAGCCAAGATTGAAGCTGTGAAAGAGTGGGATCAACCCCATAATGTGACAAAAGTCAGAAGTTTCTTGGGATTGGCTGGACATTATCGCCGATTCATTGAGAACTTCTCCAAGATAGCCTGTCTAATGACCAACCTTCTAAAGAAGACTAAGGAGTTTTAATGGATGCCCAAGTGTGAACAAAGCTTCCAGAAATTGAAACAGAAGCTTACCACAACTCCTGTGCTAGCATTGCCTGATATTAGCAAAGATTTCGTGGTCTATTGTGATGCATCCCATCAAGGACTTGGTTGTGTGTTGATGCAAGGTGGAAGAGTGATAGCATATGCTTCCTGACAGTTGAAAGAACATGAGAACCGTTACCCAACCCATGATCTTGAGTTAGCAGCAGTTGTGCATGCCTTGAAGATCTGGAGACACTACTTGATAGGCAACAAGTGTGATATCTACACGGATCACAAGAGCTTGAAGTACTTTTTCACTCAGGAAGATCTAAATATGAGGCAACACCGATGGCTAGAGTTAATTAAGGACTATGACCTAGAAATTCACTATCATCTGGGAAAAGCTAATGTAGTCGTAGATGCTCTCAGTTGCAAGAGTTACTATCACACTTTGATCACTGAATCCGTACCACCTGAGCTCAAAGAAGAGATTGATGATTTCCAACTTGAGATACTACCGCATGACTTGTTGAATGAGCTCCGCATACAGTATGACCTCACAGATCGTATCCGTCAAGCTTAGAAAAGTTGTGAAGAGATCAAATATCTCTGTGGTCTGATGAAACTAGGCTACAAGACCAACCACCAAGAAGATGAACAAGGAACCATCTGGTTCAAGGACATAATCTATGTCCCTTCCGATCTAGCACTACAAGAGGAAATTCTATCAGAAGCTCACGATTCCAAGTACTGTATTCACCCTGGAGGTTCAAAGATGTATCAAGACTTGAAGAAACACTTTTGGTGGAAAGGCATGAAGACAGACATTGCGGGACATGTGGCACGATGTGACACCTGTAATAGAGTCAAGGCTGAACATCAAAGGCCTACAGGTTTGCTAAAGCCACTTGACGTTCCCGAGTGGAAGTGGGAGAGCATATCCATGGATTTCATAGTTGGATTGCCTCGTTCACAGAAAGGCAATGATTCCATCTAGGTGATTGTTGATCATTTGACCAAGATTGCTCACTTTGTACCAGTTAAGACCAAGATCAATGCCGAAAAATTAGCAGATCTATATGTTGAGCATATTCTCAGACTACATGGAGCTCCCTCTAGAATTGTGTCTGATCGTGGTCCTCAGTTTGTGTCCCGATTCTGGGAAGCCCTACACAAGTCCATTAGAACCAAACTTGATTTCAGTACTGCTTACCACCCATAGACAGATGGACAAACTAAATGAGTAAATTAGATCTTAGAAGACATGCTTCACGCTAGTGTACTGAATTATGGCTCTGATTGGGAGAAATGCCTACCCTATGCAGAGTTCTCTTACAACAACAGCTACCAAGCCAGTATCAAGATGTCGCCATTTGAAGCTCTGTATGGCAGACCTTGCAAGACACCTTTGATGTGGTCCCAACCGGGAGAAAGATCGTTCTTTGACTCCGCTAAGATTCAAGATGTCGAAGAAGGAGTTGCTCAAGTGAAGGAGAATTTGAGAATTGCCCAAAGTCGATACAAGAGCTATGCTGACAAAAGAAGAAGAGAAATTGAGTTTAATGTGGGAGACTTTGTCTATCTCAAGGTATCCCCGCTACGTGGAACTATCAGATTCCATGTGAAAGGAAAGCTTGCCCCTAGATTTGTTGGCCCATACAAGATTTGCAAAAGGATTGGAAAGCTCGCCTACAAACTTGAGCTACCTGAGGAATTGGTGGGTGTACATCCCATATTCCATGTCTCATAGCTACGCAAGTGTTTGAGAGTGCCCGATGAAGTAGTTCCAACTGATACACTTGACATTCAAGATACGCTTGAGTATAAAGAACATCCTATCAGAATTCTAGGAAGAGACACCAAGGAGACCCAAAGCAAAACTATTCCTATGTGCAAGATCCAATGGAGCAACCACACTGAGAGAGAAGCAACATGGGAGAAAGAGTCTGACCTCCGGCTATGATACCCTTACCTCTTCGAAGAGTACGTTACACTTTAATCTCGGGGACGATATTCTGTTAAGGGGGTAGAACTGTAACAACCCAAAAATCCATACACCAAAAATACCAACTACAAAATTTTTCTTAAAACTCCCATGTGTTGATGAGTGTCATGTATAGAAACCCAACCTAAGAGATGCATTAGGTCTAACCCCAACCTAAGTCAACACATAAGCATGGCATGCCATTGTTAATCATGTTTATTTAAATACTGACAAATGAAACATAGCATACATTGTTAACTCACATGGTGATTCAGATTTTCATTTGTTTTATGTAATGCCTAACAACTCCCTTAAAGAAATAAACCATAAAGTAATTATTACTCAAACCAAAGAATAAATGTTTAAAGAGAAAACTAATTCTATTTTTGAATAACAAAACTACACCTATTTTTGTTATACAAAATAGCTAAATAAAATTCCTAATATATATATATAAGAGAATGTTGTGGGCCTCATATCTACAAAACTCCAATGAATAAGGTACACTAATTTTTGAATTCAAATTCCAAATCAATTTGAATTTGAACAAAGGAGAAGAAAAATAAAACAGAAAAAGGGAAAAGAAAAGGAGAAGGCCCGCAGCTGGCTCGGCCTGCTCGGCCCGCTAGCGCGCAGCAGCAGCCAGCCAGCCCAGCTTCCACGCGTAGCTGCTAGCCGGCCCAACTCGCGCGGCCAGCCCAGCAAGTAGCCCAACGTGCGCCCACGCCTGTGCGCCTCCCCGCTTCGCTTGCTCTCACTACCGTCGGGCCCCACCTGTCGACTTTCCTATTCATCTTCTCCGCGCCCACGCCTCAACCACTCGCATGACCGGAGGCCGACAGTGCTGGTAGGAGCGGGCCAGGTGGTCACGCCCGGGGCATGGCCTTGCTCCCCCTTGTGCCGCGCTCACGTAACCTCGTGCCACCGTCGGATGCATCCCATGCCTTTCCACCGCACGATGCCGATCGCCATTGGAGGCATGGTGCTCGGCTATAAAGCCACGCCCAGAGCCCTAGGGAATCCCTCAGCCATCGCCGCCACTTGGTGGCCCAGCAGCCGCACCGCACCGAGAGTAGAGGGCCGAAAAGGAGTTCGAGAGAGGAGGATCGGAGCCACCCGCGTGTTGCCGAAGTCGCCGAAGCCGAAGACGACGCCATCGTCTTCATCACGGTCATGGGTCGGCACTGCACGGCTTCCGTCTACACGGCCGTGACCCTCCACAGCACCGCCATCCTATCACCTTCGACACCAATGGTGAGCCCTCGCTGCTAAGACCCCTCCTAGCCCTTGGACGCCATAGCAGAGCACACACACGCCGCGCTCCTGACGCCACTGTCATGGCGCGTCCACCGCTTGCGCACCCGGCCGCCTCACCGAACTAGGACACAGCCGTAGCACCACCAGGATGGCCGGAGGGTAGCCACGTAGCCCGAGACCCTGTTAGCCGACCACAGTGCCCCGGCCACGGGCATCGTACCTCGGCCGGAGTTCTGTCGTGCACCATCACCGTGTGCGGACTCCGCCATGTCTTTTGGTCACCGTCATCACTTGTCCCAGTTGCCTGCTGGCCGTATGAAAGGGAATAGGGTACCATGACCCTTGGAACGGCCCCTAGCTGCCCCGCCAGCGAGCACCACCATGACCAAGCCGCTGACCGCCATGGCCGATGCCCTGGAAAGCCTCGACCGCCACCTAGACCCCACCATCGTGTTCGCCGTGGCCTAGGGAATCTTTCCCCCACCTTAATTAGACGCCAGCACCGCCGTAGGATCACACCGGTGAGCACACCACTGGCGGGAGCACGCTGAGGATGGAAGCAGAGGGCTCCCCTGCTGGCCGCACGTGCCTACACTCGGTGCACGTAGGCCAAGCCAAAGGGAAGAAGGGTGGACTCGGTCCACCGAAGACCAGCCAACGGTCCATGGACCATGAATGTGAGTCCACCATGAGCCAACTAGTGCGGGCCGAATGGTAGATGAAGCCCAGTGGAGGCCCATGGCTACGACGTGGCAGCGCCACAGCATGCCACGTGTTTGGGCCAGCTCGACCCAAATCCAGCCCAGTCTAGGACCACCAAAGCCCAATCGAGGCCCAACATGGTTGACCGTTGACCAGTCAATGTTAACAGTTGACCTGGCCCCACATGTCAGTGTCACAGGGACTCTGGACCCACTCGGCAGTGAGTGACATCATGCTGACGTCATGACGACGTCACACAGGTCCCATCTATCAGTAGCGACACAACCGAGGTGACGTCATGCTGACATCAGCTACTGACGTCAGCAGCCCTGGCCCCACACGTTAGTGACCCTGACCCGTTGACCGTTGACTCACCTATTGACTTGTTGTTGACTCTGATCGGACCCATAGGTCAGTGACCCAAGAGACCCTGGCCCCACCTGTCGGAACGATGACGTTGATGATGTCATGCTGATGTCAAGGTGACATCAGCAGGAACCCCACTTGTCAGCTCAGAGCCGAGTCGGTGACATCATGCTGACGTCAGCATGCCACGTCGACCTGTCACAGCGTGACATGTGTCAGCCCAGGATTAATTTAGCCTTTTTCCAGTTTCAGAAATGATTTAAACTTCAGAAATTCATAACTAATTCATACGACCTCAGAAAAATACAAAACCAGGACCAAAATTCATCTAAAATCGAGCTTTACGCAATGAATCCATGTTTGAGTGCATTTGGCTCTTTTGAATTTTCATTGCTTCTTTGTGCTATTCTATAGACGTCGCTAACGCGACTATAATACGATCATTGTAGAATCGGACGAGAACTAGACGGACGTGGATTGTGAGTACCGTGAGGAGAACGGAGATGACTACACTGAAGGTGCCACATCCTACCCAATCTCGTAGCACCTATTACGCATGGCTAATATAGAACTGCTATTGCTTTACTTTATTGCTATATTCACACTATGATAGGACTTGCATGGTAGTATGCTTACTTGTTGGCCTTTACCTTGACGCAACCTTACCCCTGCTTACCCTGCTATTAGTCTAGACACACGCTTGCGGCTATATTTCATTACTTAATACTTCTACTACGCTTGTACTACATTAATGCGTGGCGAAAACCGGAGTTATCTGGACTTTGGGGGGAGTGTTGCGTGTGTGACTTGGGTGAGTGGAGGGTGAGGGTTGGGTCGACCAAGTTGGAGTATACGATGAGCCTGGGGCAAGTCTTGCCATGGGGTGCTACCTGGGCACCCCTGGAATGGATACCTGTGGTGGGTAAATGGTATATGAGGTGGTCCTGCGTGTGAACCTGTGATGGGAGGAGCCCGGGATGGAGGTGCTGTGGTGGCATGATAAATGGAAACCCTGATGGAGACATTCTAGCTTGGTCATCACTAAGGACTTACTAGTACTTAGATTCACCGGGAAGCCTTACGTACCACTCGCCCTATATGGTGCGGGACAGCCGGACTACTTGGTAGGATTTTGCCACTACTGCTAGGTTGATAGCGGATAGTGTAAGGAGGTATGGGGCATGGAGGATTTCCCCCACACCCTTTCGAGACTTCATGGAGACCTTGTGGACCTGGCTCATGACTCACAGTTTCAGCCACCCCAAACTAGACTTGGGGTGAACCAGGGCTGAATGGTAGAGTGGCATCATCCTAGGCTAGCAAGCGGCCGGAATCAGCCCAGTTGATGATGGTCAGCAAGGAAGGTGGATCTTATGGTTATGTAAAACCTCTGTAGAGTGTATGGTTGATCGATCGATACATGTGCCGACTTATCGGCTATGGACCTTTCCTAGGTTTCGCTTAACTAGATAATGAGATGAGTCTTTCTCTTCTTCCCCCGTGAGAGAGTGTCGGTCATAGCCAGGGGCTACGGGCCATGAGACAGTGCTGAGAGGGAGTTGGCCTGTCGACTGAGCGATGGTGTTGTGGTGATGTGGTGATGACATGGAGATGGTGGTATATTGATCCCAGGATCGAAACCTGGCTCTGGATGGGAATGGGGTGGAATGTGTGTGGGAATGGTGTTAAAACCTGACTATACTATTATATACTTGATATGCTAAATACATAGGAAACCCCAGCCTTATAGGTTCCTTTTGATTATATCCAACTTGCATCCAATATCCACAAAGCAATGTTCATAGGGTGGGAGTGGCCAGTACAAATCGTACTGATAAATTTTGGCACACAGGTTCTGTTGAGGAGTATAGCTCCGAGGAGTTTGATGGTTGAGGGGTTCATGCCTATGCTCGAGTTTGGCAATCTTATCTTCAAGTTGTTATGAATGAATGCTACTTTTGATTCCGCCAATGCGGCGATGTAATAATTTATGTAATTCCGCACTATTTATACTCTGATATTACATTGTATGGATGTGATATTCGACTGGAATTCAGGTAATATGATCTACAATGGTCTTATTACACTTCGACTCTATGGATTTCCCTTCGCGGAAATTAGGTCGTTTCATAGGCTGAATGGTTTGAGAGTTATCGCTATTGGAAGTTGGTCTCTAGAAATACTTATTCTCTGGAATTTCTAGATAGATCTAGGAAACTACTTTGTTTGACCTAGATAGCCATTGAATGATCTTGATATGACTATAATAAAGTTATAGGCAGTTTTATAAGCTTTCTAGAAAGTCTAAGATCATAGTATTTGGTTGAGTAGAACTCTAGATCTGGCCAAAATAAGTAGCTGCTGTTTACAGTCCAGGAAATGACTAAGTCAAATTATAATTGTTTGTCTTATGTGATGCTTTTGTAGATGCTTAGGTTAATTGAGATTAGTTGTTAGCCATAGGTTCTAAGCCTCTTACTGATGATGAACAACTTTACCTTAGGTTACTAGACTTGGTGAGTGTATTTTTCTTGTACTATAGAAGAGATATGCACCTACTCAGTAAAGATCACCTAGAAGAAAGTTATACATCTACTTGGTCAATGATGTTAAACTTATCATACATCTTGCGGATAACCATGCTCATGCGTATACACTTCATCATGTCATCTCATCTCTTATGTATTCATGATACTCATTTGTGCATATGCATGCAATAGGTTCCCTGGAAGGAGTGACGCTACTCGAGTTCGAACCCGAGCATCAGGTAGCCCAGGAGTAGGTGCTTCAAGCGGAAGGAGGAGTCAATGTGGAAGATCTTCCTGAGTGTCCTGATCACCAACCTTCCTCATTTCTAAAAGGCAAGCCTTAAAGCATTCTAAGCCTCCTATGTTTTCTAAATATCAACTTGAGTCCTTTTATGTTGATGCATTAAGTAGTAAGGGTTGATTGGAACCACTTGCTGCATATACTTTCCTTGTCCAAACAAATATATCTTGAATCCTTTGTAGGTCCAAGATTGAATATATGCTTAGCCATGCTTAGTTCGGTAGAAGTCGGGTGATTTCCTATCACCTACAAGATATAGGTAGATATCTGGTCACGGTTGGCTATAATTACTATCATGGAAATAACCATGTGTTGATGAATAAAAGGAGACCGGGCGGAATTGTGATAGAGAAGCAACAAGGCATGGAGGTCTTGGTGCCTATTTATCCCCATCTATATTGATTAAGGACCGATTCGCTGTACGTCCTCATATTATGTTGAACGCATGCCTAACACTTAGTTGACCGGATAAGCCGTTCCGATCGTGAAGCTGAGTAGCTCAACTCAGGCTAGGACCTGGTAAGTGAAAGTGCGCACACTAGAGGAAGTAAGGGTGTGGGGGACCTAGTGGCATGAGTCCAAGGGTAGGCTAGGCTTGAACTTCATGGCAGACTAGTAGTATCCCTGAGGGTGCAGCGCTGATCAGACCCGCAACTATACCTGAGTTGTACCAAAGGTGACCCGACGTGACCCCGATGGGGAAGTGTGGGTTTGTGTTAGGAATAACTCTCTAGCTGGTTGGAATCGATTCGAGTCGCCGTCTCTCCTAGATAGTGAGAACTTGACTGAGCAGCGGAAACGTAGCATTAATTGATGGAACTTGATGGTTATGATGAAGCTCAAATTGATACACTAGAAATGGTTACTAATGCTTGTTAGCTTAATCACATGATTGCTCTAGTACAGGTGCTAATATAGAGATGCTATCGACAAAAGATGCTCGGTAGTCCATCGAGGGGTATCCCACGATGGTAGATTTGTTGTAGAGGTGAGCGAGATGGTAATACAAGCACCAAGACACAAGATTTAGACAGGTTCAGCCGTCAGTATGACGTAATACCTACATCCTCTGTTTTGATGTATGGATCATGTAGATGTATGTATCTTGTAGATGTATGTATCTTGTCCGCTAGGGGACCCCTGTCTCTCCTTATATACTCTAGAGGGGCAGGGTTACAAGGAAACTAGCCTATTTGGTACTATACAATATCTTGCGGTGCACGCCTTGATCTTGTGGGCTAGACCACCTCCGATGGTGCGGCCCATGTCTTGTCTTGTGGATACCGGGGGCCATACCCCCACAGCTAGTCCTCGAGCCTGATAGTAGGTGACATAGTCACATGGTGCTAGGGTCAGAAAGTAGAAGACCAGCCGAGCAGGCAGCCAGACCCTAGGCATAGCCTCAAGATGAGAACAAGCACATTCACCACAAGGTGAAGTGTGCCCACTTAGTCCCCGAGCCTGCTGGAAGATGAAGAATGAATCTGGTAGCAGGGTCAAAGAAAAATAAGTCTAAAAGCTTACTGATGTTGTCTAATATGTGCGTATTAAGACCCCAGACGTGCTGCCTAAGATCAGCACCCTAATCCAAATAGCATGGAGCAGCTTGATAGCACACCGACAAGACATAGCAAGATCTGACCACTAAGGGAGCACCAAGGAGTCCCCGGCATCGCTGGCGATGTGCGAGCACCGAGGAGCGAGGAGTCCCTGGCGTCGCTGGCGATGACCGAGCATCGAGGAGCGAGGAGTCCCCAGCGTTGCTGGCGATGACCGAGCATTGAGGAGCAAGGAGTCCCCGGCATCACTAGCGATGACCGAGCATCGAGTAGTGAGGAGTCCCTGACATCACTGGCAATGCCCGAGCACCAAGGAGCGAGGAGTCCCTAGCATCATCGGTGATGACCGAGCACCGAGGAGCAAGGAGTCCCCGGCATCGCTGGTGATGTCCGAGCACCGAGGAGCGAGGAGTCCATGGTGTCGCTGGCGATGACCGAGCACCGAGGAGCGGAGAGTCCCTAATATCTCTATTGATGTCTGAGCACCGAGGAGCAAGGAGTCCCCGGCATCACGGGCGATGATTGAGCACCAAGGAGCGAGGAGTCCCCGGCGTCGCTGGCGATGTTCTAGCACCAAGGAGCGAGGAGTCCCTGACATCACTGGCGTTGTCCGAGCACCGAGGAGCGAGGAGTCCCCGGCGTCGCTGGCGATGACCGAGCACTGAGGAGCGAGGAGTCCCCAGCGTCGCTGGCGATGTCCGAGCACCGAGGAGCGAGGAGTCCTCGGCATCGCTGGCGATGACTGAGCACCGAGGATCGAGGAGTCTCCGGTGTTGCTAGCGATGACCGAGCACCGAGGAGCGAGGAGTCCTCGGCATCACTGGCGATGTCCGAGCACCAAGGATCGAGGAGTCCCCAACATTGCTGGCATTGTCCGAGCACCGAGGAGCGAGGAGTCCCTGGCGTCACTGGCGATGACCGAGCACCAAGGAGCGGAGAGTCCCCAACTTCTCTGGTGATGTCTGAGCACCGAGGAGCGAGGAGTCCCTGGCATCACGAGTGATGATCGAGCACCGAGGAGCGAGGAGTCCCCGGCATCACTGGCGATGTCCGAGCACCAAGGAGTGAGGAGATCCCGACATCACTGGCATTGTCCGAGCACCGAGGAGCGAGGAGTCCCCGGCATCGCTGGCGATGACCGAGCACTGAGGAGCGAGGAGTCCCTAGCGTCACTGGCGATGTCCGAGCACCGAGGAGCAAGGAGTCCTCGGCGTCACTGGCGATGACCGAGCACCGAGGATCGAGGAGTCTTCGGCGTCGCTGGCGATGACCGAGCTCTGAGGAGCGAGGAGTCCCCGGCATCACTGGTGATGTCTGAGCACCGAGGAGCGAGGAGTCCCCAACATCACTGGCGTTGTTCGAGCATCAAGGAGCGAGGAGTCCCCAACGTCGCTGGCGATGACCGAGCACCGAGGAGGGAGGAGTCCCCAGCGTCATTGGCGATGTCTGAGCACCGAGGAGCGAGGAGTCCCCGACATCGCTAGCAATGACCGAGCACCAAGGAGTGAGGAGTCTCCAGCATCGCTAGCAATGATCGAGCATCATGATGTCCCCGGCGTTGCTAGCGATGACCGAGCACCGAGGAGCTCTTGGCAAATCTGGCGAGGTCTGAGCATTGGCGAGCGAGGGGTGCCCGGCATCGTTGGTGATGTCTGAGCACCGAGGAGCGAGGAGTCCCTGAGGTCACTGGCGATGTCCGAGCACTGAGTAGCGAGGAGTCCCTGGCGTCGCTGGCGATGTCCGAGCACCGAGGAGCGAGGAGCCCCCAGCGTCGCTAGCGATGACCGAGCACCGAGGAGCGAGGAGTCCTCGGCATCGCTGGTGATGTCCGAGCACCAAGGAGTCCTCGGCGTAGCTGGCGATGTCCAAGCACCAAGGAGTTCCCGGTGAATCTAGTGAGGTCCAAGCACCGGCGTAGCTGGCGACGTCCGTGCGGTGAAGTGTGCCCGCTTATTCCTCGAGAACGAAGAATCTGAGGGCCGAGGAGTAACCGACGTAGCTAGCGATGAACCACGAGCAACAAACATTCTGGTCAACTGGTCGGCGATGAAGTGAGCATTGACTAGAAACGACCGGCAAGTAGTCCGATCAACTGGTCGGTGACAAAGTCAATGAACCAAGGGGTATGACCAGTTGATCGGTGGAGAAGTCCGAGCACCAGGAGATTCGATCACCTGACAATGACCCTGCAATACAAACATGTAGAATGGGTAGTACATGATGTAAAAATATATGAACTCTGGAGAAAAAATAGTTTATGTAGCTTGGCGATTAGTTGGAGCGAAGATGCATTTAATATAAACCGCCCTAACAGTTAGTGTGTAGCTAAGTCTCTAGCCCTAGCTAGCCTGTTAACCATAACGCGGAGCGTGGAGCCCATACACGTGTAGGAGGAACATGCATTGCTAAGGAGCCGCTGCCGACCACCCATAACGCAGAGGGCAGATGCTCGTGCACGTGTAGGGAGGAGCCGGAGACAGGACCGTCTCTGGAGGCATCCGAGCATCAATAGGACTGTTTGGGGGTTCAGAAAATCGTTTGGAGAGCCAACATGGAGAAAACAGCTCAAAGAAACATCATGGCGATATATGGAGATTAGAGAATATTTAGGAAAATATTAAAGCATGACTTAGCTTTAGACAGAAAGTCTGGTCAATGGCATATGGTGCTATTTGGTCAGTGAGAGGATGGACGTCTTCGACCTGGTTGGCGAATCTGCCCCTCAGGGCATGTTGGTAAGCGATGGCGGCGTTGGTGAACCCAAAGGGTAGGGCTGTAACCCCTAAAGTTTCCCAAGCAGCCTCCGATAGATCTGGATCGGAGGGTGGTCGACGTTGAACCAGAGTGTCTAGAGCTAATTCGGCGATGGAGAGCCAATCGGCGAGCTTTAGACCAACCCAATCGATGGATGTGATCAGATCGTCGTTGTTGATCTGCCTCCTCTAGTAGCGAGGAAGCGGGCGGTGAGTTGTTGATGAAGGCAACCTCAGAGGCAGTTCCGAGATTGGATCTGCTGTTGCGGGGGCTGGCATAGCCAGCAATGAATCGTCATCGTGGACCAGCATGGATCTCCATGAGATTGATGATGAGAATGCATTGTTGATTTGAGGTCCATCTAGCTCACAATGGATCAAGTGCACACCCCTACCTGGCACGCCAACTGTCGACAAAAGATGCTCGGTAGTCCACCGAGGGGTATCCCACGATGGTAGATGTGTCGTAGAGGTGAGCAAGATCAGGAGCGAGATTGTAATACAAGCACCAAGACACAAGATTTAGATAGGTTCGGCCGTCAGTATGACGTAATACCTACATCCTTTGTTATGATGTATTGCATTGAGATGTATGGATCGTGTAGATGTATGTATCTTGTAGATGTATGTATCTTGTCCGCTAGGTGACCCCTGCCTCTCCTTATATACTCTGGAGGGCCAGGGTTACAAGGAAAGTAGCCTATTTGGTATTATACAATATCTTGTGGTGCACGCCGAGCAGCGTCGTGCACGCCTTAATCTTGTGGGTTGGGCCATCTTCGATGGTGCGGCCCATGTCTTGTCTTGTGGATGCCGGGGGCCATACCCCCACAGATGCTTAATTGAATAGGTATTCAATTTGATGCTAAAGATATTAAATCTCCAAGTTATGTTACTTAAGCTTTTATGCAAAATGTTGTTAAGCTAACTCCACCGATAAAGCCTTGCATACTCCTTGGTGTCATATTATTTATGGTTTATGACGGGTAAGTCTAGCTGAGTACATTCTTGTACTCAAGGTTTATTCCCTCTTGTTGCAATTGATATGATGTATCATAGGTACTATAGGAACTGCCTTCATCCTACCATGGATGAGGACTAAACCACGGGGCATGGTACTCCTAAGTTATCCGCTCTGTTATGCTTTTGCTAGAAATGATCGTGGTACTGGCATGTATTGAACTAAGTGTGATGTTGATGACAAACTACTTTACTTCCGCTATTTGAACTTGGTTTGAAATAACTATGTGAACTCCGATGTATGTGAGATACTTGTGAACCATTTGTGAACTGTGATGTAACATGTGACTTGTTATGTTGAATCATGTACGATCTTGGCTTGTATGTTGGTTGGTTTGAGCTCCTTCGTGATTTCATCGAACTACTGGGTTTATATGGGCTCAAGTATGATAGTTTGATCACTTTGGTGATTGCTATTGTACTTGTGCTCTTATAAATTGGATGGTTCTATTACAGCCCCCTCTAGACGCCCTAATGGGCTCGAAGACTATACACGGCCCAATGGATCAAAAGACGGTGTCGCAACACCCTGGTAGATTCTAGATGCTGAATTGTTTTTATGATTCCTATTGACTCCGGTCCTATTTTGATGTCAAACTACAGCCATTGGTTAGCTTATCAAATTATCTTTCTAAGCATATATGGATCATCGAAAACAGAGTCCGTATGCGCCCTGGACGTCGATTTTGCATGGGACAGCTCCTAGATTCCGAGGCGGACTCAAACTTGATTTGGGCCTCCACCTTGGTGACTCAAACTGGATAAGCTTTGGGCCTCCTTCTTGATTTGGACTCCCTTGCTTATCTCCTTGGCCTCCATGTGATTCTCCAAGCATGATCGTATGCATGGAGGTCATGTCCTCATCATCCTCCCCACCACTTCTATTTGCTACTTATCTGTGTGTAAGATCATGCCCTATATACAAACCAGGTTGTTGAATTTCTCATGATATTCATGGAGCAAAACTCTACTGGGAACATTCTAATGCTTTCGATACCGTATGATATGGGTTTCCATATGGCAAGATTGTGAGATGAGTTTTCAATGACTATGTTGGCCCACCTAACATACGGTGATGAACTGCTTGAATGTTTAGCTTCCTTTGGTATCATCGTTGTCTTTGCATTGCACATAACGTAATTCTTATAGCCGCACTGTCGTTGACTCATACATGTTGGGTACAGCATAAGACCAGTCTCAATGAGAGTCATGGAATTAAATGTTTATGAAACTATAGCATGAAAGTATACAATGAAACTAGTTTCATTGCATTTTATTTGATCTGGAATTTTTAGAAACAACGCTACAAAACTCTCCATGAAACTAGTTCAATCCAAGGAACTCATGCAAGCTGCAACATGGGATATGTATAGTTCCAACGACCTTATGTGTTTTTCATGTCATCCGGTGCACATGTCGTCCTGCTTCAGATTGACTTGACAAAATGATGCGGTCATGTTATGTATCGTCTAGCTATGCAGTGCTCTATGGCACCTTGATCTTGGACGTTGGGCGCAATCTTCGTCGTTGCTGCGATGAATAAGCATTGGGGCAAAGTTGTAGCATCATTCTTTATGTCTTGCCTCCCGATGCATGGTTCCACTTGGGAAACCCAACCCACTAGGAGTCATGGGGGGCGTTGCGCAGGCGCATGGTTATAACTTCCCCAGCCGTGGGAGTTGGACGGCCGAACAAGACTTTGTGGCTAGAAAAGCAGAAGAAAAGGAGGAGGTGATTACATATCGACCTCTTAGACTCACCTTCCCCTTTGCAATCTCTTGTCAGTCCTGTGCTCAGCCTCACCCAGATCAATGGACAACGACAAGCACCTAGGGTCATCGTCAGCTAATGAGCTAAGGAACAGCCATCCTCGTCTTCATGCCCTGATCTGGTAAGCTAGTCTTTCCTCATTTGACTCATTCGAGTTGCAGTGATGCCCTGTGCTATATAGAGACGACTTCTCCTCGCCAAGTCTGCCGCCGACTGCTCGCATTGCCTCCCACGAACCTGGCACCTCTTCGGCATGCCATCCCTTCGCTGTTCCTTCTCCCGCGACTGCTGCTAGTGATGCTTCAGGCGACGAATAAGACATCGACATGTTGGTCATGCAGCTTAGCTAGGCCTACACCACCATCCATGAGATGCACATGGAAGCAGACCACCTATGATCATCCTTGGAGGCTATGGAGGTGGCGATGGCCGAGGCTAACCAGGAGAGGGTTGCGGCGTAGGCGGAGATTACCGGTAGTTACTACTATGATCACATTTGAATCCGGTATCCCGTTGCATCCTACCATTGACCTTTTTTTTCTTCTTTCAATCTTCTAGTCATCCAAGAACAGCTAGACGTAGAGTGTCAGAACATGGGGCGACATCTTCTCAATGCAGCGACTGCCAGCCGTGACCTCCGTGTTGTTGAGGAGAGACACCAAGTGCTAGTGGGTCTCCTTGAACAATGGAACCATGACCTTGAAACCCTCCGTGGAGTGGCCATTGTTGCTTGCAATGCGGTGTCCCCTATGGTAGAGCCTGTTGCTTTGGCGGAAGTCGAGGAACTCTAGCTGCCGCCCAGCTTCAGTCTAGTGATGCGGTGTACTTGGATGAAGTAGACCTAGGATTCCTGCCACCACCACTATCGTCCTCGAGGAGGATTGCATTGTTCGTGGCTGACTTTGGCGCCATCGGTGATGCAATCATTGCTACAGTGAATGTGGGTCACATCCTCCATTCTACTCTTAATGAAGATTAGATCGATTGTGATTTCGTCCTCCCTGCCGTTTGTAAAAAATATCATTTTTCCCTACAATAAGGAAAATGTTATCTTATTACATTAATGGAGTGAAACTAGGCAAATTTTGATGCTTTGTGTGCCGTATGATCTGGGTGTCCATGCGGCGAGATTGTGGGATGGGTGTCCAATGACTATGTTGGTCCCCTAAAATACGATGATGAACTGCTTACTCATAGGAGTATGATATCATCATTGCTCTTCACTCAATTTGTACTTTAGAAATTAAAATGAGTGTTTAGCTTCCTTTGGCATCAACATTGTCTTTGCTTTGCACATAACATAATTCTTTATAGCTACATTGTCCATGACTCATACATGTTGGGTACAGTATGATTCATATAGCATAATAAGGAATTAAATCCAAGGAGTGTTAAACGTAATTCAAACATGATGTCACATTAGATGTTGGGACACAAAACTAATTGCACAGATGGAGACTAATTTGTGAGATGAATCTATTAAACCTAATTAATCCATGATGTGACAATGTGTCACTACAGTAAACATGTGTTTATGATGGATTAATTTGGCTTGAGCCTACCAAGATTGACTTGCGTCGGTCTTGATGGTTCACTTTCTGATGCATAGTTAGTTACGCTTGGGAAACCCAACCCACTGAAAGTCATGGAGGGTGTGGCATGGCTATAACTTCTGTGGCCATGGGAGTTCGACGACCACCGGAGACTTTTGTTTAGTCCATAAAAGCGGAAGAAAAGGAGGAGGCGATTAACTACCGAGCTCTTAGACTCACCTCCCCTTTGTGATCTCTACTCAATCCTTAGCTCTGCCTTGACAAGATCGATGGACCACAGCCAGCAACCAATGGATTCATCACCTGAGTCGAGCAGCCGTCCTCCTCTTCATGCGCTAATCCGGTAAAGCTTGTCTTTCATCCTTTGTCTCATTCGAGTCATTGCCCTTACTTCATCTGCTATATAGGGCCCATTCCATGGCCGGTCCTCTACTGGATGGTCACCTTACCTCCCATGAGCCTGCCACCTCTTCACTTCGCCATCTCTCCCCCATTCGTTCTACCGATTCCGACGACTCTGATGATTCGGTCGACGGATCAGATAGGAGTTCGGTGATCAGGGACCTCGACTAGAGCTACACCATTGTCTCAGAGATGCACGAGCAAGAGGAGTGGCTACAGTCTTCCTTGGAGGCTGTGGAGGTGGCGCTGGCCTCGGCTCACGGGGAGAGGGTTACGACACAAGCATAGCTTGCTGGTAATTACTGCTATGATCGCATTTGAATCCGCATCGATCCCATTGCATCCTACCATTGATCTATTTGTTGTTCTTCCTAGCCCTCCGAGAATAGCTGGTTGTGGAGCGCCAAAACATGGGGCGCCATCTTGTCAACATGGCAACTTCTAGGCACGAGCACCACGTTCTTGAGGGCAGATAGCTCGTGCTGCAGGGTCTCATCAATCAACGAACTAAAGATCTTGCAACCCTCCATGGGGCAGCAGGCATTGCTTGTAATGCAGAGTGCCCTACGGAGGAGCACGGTGCTCCAGTGGAGGTTGAGGAGTGCCTCCACGCAATGCCTATGTGTGTCACCGGCATGGTCTCGCATGGTGTTTGGGTGGGGGCCACCAGAGCTCTAGCTACCGCCTAGCTCCAATCCGGCAACGTGGTGGACTTGCGTCAAGTGGACCAAGGATTCCCATCATGATCGCCCCCAATGACGATTGAGTCATTAGTAGCTGACTTCAGTGCCACTGATAATGCAATCTTTTATGCAACAGATGTGGAGCGGATCCTCTGTTCTGCTCTTGATGAAGAGTAGATATCGTGTGTGATTTCCTCCTCCCTGCAATTTGTATCCTGTTAGTTATCTTATTAATTTGCATCTTGCAACACCTTCTATTGTTTGGTACAATATTTTGTGAACTTGTGTGTGTAAACCATATGTTGGGTGCGCACCCCTATTATTATACTTTAATTTTGTACTTATTCGTGTGTGAGATCGCAAACTATATACCCACCAGGTTGTTAAATTCCTCTCGTTAATGGTGGAGCGAATTTGGGCAGGTTCTGATGCTTTGTGTGCTGTAATCCGGGTGTCCATACGGTGAGATTATGGGACGAGTGTCCAATGACTTTGTTGTCCTCCCACTATATGGTGATGAACTGCATACTCACGAAGAATAATCCGATCATTGCTCTTCACTCAATTCGTACCTAGAAATTAGAATGAGTGTTTAGCTTCGTTTGGCATAAATGTTGTCTTTGCTTTTCACATAACATACTTATTTATAGCCGCATTGTTCGTGACTCATACATGTTGGGTACAGTTATATTTCTTAGCATAATAAGGAGTTTGTTGGTATCTATTAGCACAAAAAGAATATGAACGATTCTGCAAGCCCATAAAATACCATTGTAGCATTTTATCAGTAGTATTCCAGGTATCGTTAGTTATATTTTACCATAGGGAAACAATGGAGTAAGACTTATTGAGTAATAGAGGAATATATATACCAACATACTAGCATAGCTTAAGTAGAGGGTAAATATATAGATAGGAATTAAGCATAATGACACTCAAGGGATAGATCAATAAAGATAATGTAAACTAGTCAACTCGGGAGAACAACAAGTGAGGTAGATTCCTATGATATTCTTATTACAGGATCAAAGTATATATATACCCGATTATAGCTAAAACTAACTCTACTCTTGTGTACATTGGGACGCCGCTTAGACGGTAGAGCACCAACAATAGATAACTCTACTAACGCGACTACGGTCCTACAATTTAAGAACATACTCAATTCAGAGTGGACTGCAAAGGATAGACGGGGCTGTCACCTCCCGCTGCTACCACCCAACCAGAGAATAGGGTGCACTCACAGGTAGAGCATCATATAAGCACCATGATTACATGAGACTCGGCTACATAGCCTAATCGGTAAACTAGCAAGCTAAGAGCTCTATGAACCCGCACACAAAAGTATTGATAACCTTTAACTAAGCAAGATATATATTTAAAGTAAACATAGCTATGTAGATAAGAATATGATAAATTGATAATAAGTCTTACAAGATGTAGAAGTGAAGATATAAGGCTTTGCCGAGCCTCCAAAACTAGATCCAGAACTTGAGCATGAACCCAACTCGACCCTCACTCCTGAGCTACTAATCAAGTACATTGGAGAGCTCTAGATCTAATCCTCCTAGTGTGTCTTGATATGAATGAGAGATATGAATTAGGGTTTTCAAGATGGCTCTAGGGAGGGGGGTAGGGCTGCTATATATAGGACGAGGTAGAGTAGGGGGCAAGGAATCTAGGTGGAGTAGGGGGCAAGGAATCACCACATCATCGATCCGCGTTAACTCCCTCAACCACCATTTGATAAACTGACCTAAAACCACCATAAAATCAACGGTGTAGATCATAGGAAGGAGTACGATGTGACGGAGAGTGAGTGGGCTTCGTGGCAAG
This sequence comes from Miscanthus floridulus, assembly GCF_019320115.1. Taxonomy (NCBI): domain Eukaryota; kingdom Viridiplantae; phylum Streptophyta; class Magnoliopsida; order Poales; family Poaceae; genus Miscanthus; species Miscanthus floridulus. Next base: position 107,803,696 of record NC_089580.1, on the reverse strand, counting down.
CTGGCCGACCTATGGGCTAGGACGGCCAGCCCACTTTCATGGCTGTTTGGCCCAAGCTTCGGCATGGTGTCTTCTAGAACCTTCTAGAGGTGTCTTTCATAGTTTTCATAGGTTGAATCACTTGTTGTCATCGGTTTGATTATTTGGAGTGTATGATAGTGGTCTCGGGTGCTGTTTTCTGGATAAATCCTCCTGCATACAAATATTTACCAAAGCTCATGGAATTCAATAGTTTAAACCTCTATACCTATATTTGTTGATGGAATTAAGTACATATGCAGGATATGTTGACTGTTTATAATTGGTGTTAACTGACCATCAATAAGCTCCCCCACACTTAACCTTTGCTAGTCCCTAAGCAAAGCCAAACTCAGTAATGGAATAGGAGTTGCTACAATGTTTTCACGCATCAAAAGTACATAGGTGTTCAATCAAAAATTCTCCTCCGAATTAGAATAAACTGATTTGACTTTCAAACTAACCCATATTACCTTCAACCATGGGGCTTCTTCAGCCTTCAATTGGGCCTTGAGCAATTGAAAGATAGAACGATCAAGTCAAGCACTATGTCTCAAGTTCTTTGTTCTACCATTGTTACTGAAGTTTTTATAAATTTTCAAAATGAAACTCAGAGATTCCATTGTATGACACTCTCAAGTCTCTCAATATATGTGGTATTTGTGGATCCTCACCAAGGCAATAAATATGTTATGCCTTTTTCTTTTCCTACCACTAAAGCTTATGTGGAGTTCATAGGTAGGGAGAAAGCTAGAGCATACTTGCAAGGCATATATTGTAAAGTCAAACAATGGATCCAAAGAGAGTTGAGTCATACAATCAAATCAAGATGTGCATGTGTGTGGTTGTATATGGTGGATATATATGGTGGCTATCCTAATTCTACTTTGCTCCTTGAAAACTTATCTCTCTTTTGAAACTAGGAAACAATTTTGCAAGAGAACAGGGGCTATCTTATTCATTTCTTTTTTAGGCGGGCATCTAAGTACCCATTGTTTTAGATATCTCGGACACTTGTCCATTTTTTTCAATTCTTTTTTTCTTTTTTTCTCTTTTTTTGATGAATAGCTTTTGCATAGCCCCATGTCTCTTTTCTGCAACAAAACTTTGAGAGAGATATCAACAAGAACTTGGAGCATTTATTTAGTGGATGGGAAATCTAACAGGCATGTTTTTGTGTTCACCCCTAGTGTAGGAGTAGAACATTTTTGGGTAGATCTAGATGGATGGCATATTTTTGAGTAGTGCATATTTGGGTGGTGTGTACATGATCTTGATTTTAAGAGCATGACAAACCTCTCATAAGGGTCAACAAAGTTTGACAAAACTCACTGCAAAAGCAAGTAGCAAATATGCAGGAAGTTTTCCTAGCCTAAATAACATGTATAGCTTTGATAGGAATTCAAGCTTTGTCATACAGGAACTCATCTTGTAGCATTTTTTATGTTTTTCAAAAGATAAATCTCCTAGAACTTTAGTATCACTTGGAACAAGATAAACAACAGCTTAGACATTCTCATATCATATCCGTCAATTACCTAGACTTAGATCAAGCATATGCTATCCACGAGTTTCAAGTTCAGAGTAAATCCTTATATCAAAATAGTTTTATGCAAAACTTGGAAGAATTCAAGGCTAAAACTAGGTACTTGAAAGGAATTACACAGAGCAACTATTCATCATTTCCATTATAAGAGATTATCTTCAGAGTCCTTTTTTGTTTTATTCATCTCCCTAAAAACAAATTAAAGCAAACTAGACACACTCTTTTTATTTTGTTTTACTTATTCATTTTTTTCTAATATATATAAAGCAAACTAAGAATAATAAAAAGAAAAGAAATACTTATCTGGATACATGGGGGATACCTTCTCCCCCAAGCTGGTTGTTGTCGTGGTTGCTCAATGAGGTGGCCGAATGTGGAGGTTTTAGAACAGAGCCTCCCAATTTTGATTTTGCTATTGCTGTTGTTGCTGGAGGCTGGCCATCTCGTGTCCCATGCTTACCTACCATTGTGCATGATTATATAATGTACCTTGTATGGTAGCATTTGTCTCTTCAATGGTTGCGAGTCTACTATTGAATCAGTGGTAGGGCTCCTAAGAGTCATGATACCCTTGGTTCGTTCTTGAAGATGAGGATTCTTGAGGTGGTGCCTCCAGTAGTGGCACTTCCACTGGTGGTGCCTCCTTATTTTGCCAAACCCATTCTAGTTTTGAGTTTGATCTAGGTTTGACAGGTTTATCCTTTCTTGACTTGTTCCTCGTCTATGTTTAGTGTTTCGAAATCAACCATCAGTAGTAGAAACTGGCGACATCTCAGTGTGCATTGTTATTATTGGTTTAGAACTTTCACTTGTAGAATTGGGGGATCGACTCCCCCACACTTGCTCGAAGTGTGTTCTGCTCATAAAGATAGGGTAGAGGTCAAGTGCATTGGGCTCTATTGGTGGAAAAAACCAATAGAACCAAAACTTATTTATTCTTCTCTAACCTTAGGCACATCGAATCATGTTATGGTTGATGTTATGTGCATTCATTCTTATAACATGGGTGATAAGATCAGAAGGATGAGTATTAATGTGGTATTTGAATACATTTGTTAAAAAGAGTGGAGTTGCTTAACCTATGGAAGGTCTCGTCTATCTTTACAAAATGTATCAAACTTTACATGATTATGACTATCATCTTCCAAAGATAAGATATGCAAAATTTTAGCTCATTTGGTTAAGACTATAAGATCAAGAAAGTGGTACCATGAACAAACTTAAGGAACAAAGCATGTTGACTTAATCAGGTTGGATCAAGCAAAGTTGTAACTCAAACATGTTTGTTTCTTTATTTGTATGAATAGCAAGGTCAAAGGAAAGCTTTTTAAATAATGACCACTTACATTAAGATGTTACCTCATCATTGGAGCATGATGACACCATGTGACGAAGGTAGATGAATGTGGTGGTCTTTTCTTCATGCTTGAAGCTTTCCTTGCTTGAGCTATTCATGAGCATCCTATCTCCTATGTCGCACTCCTTTCTCATTCTTTTGTCATTCTATCTTTTTGTCCTTTCTTTTGTGGATCTCGAACACTTTGTTTGGACCTTCTACTCCTTTTATTGTTTCTTCTCTACAAAAGATTAGTAGACAACACATACCCGAAGGAATATACAAGTATTTCAAAGCAAGGATAGTGTTGTCATAGAGCTGAAGGTCATCCTCTATGCTATAACAGAGTTAGTTTTAACATTTTAATTAGCATAGAATCTTTATCCCATGTTTTAAATAATGTACCTTGATTTTTCACCACTACTTCCAATTTTCAATAAGGTTAAGGCAAAGATGTGTAAAATCAGTTTTGAAGAATACCTCAAACCTTGATCTATTTCTACGAATGATCTCCTACCATTCCCAATAAAATTTGAATACTTTCCTTCAAGGGTTAGTCCATATATACAACAAAATTCTATACAAGTATGTTTTGATTCAATAATCATGTTTGAATAATATTCTGAAGCATACTTGTAACTAGAACAAGGAAGCTTAAAAGACTAAAGAGATTTATTCAAGTAGAAACAAGATTATATATGGTGACCCAAAGGAGCATGATTATTTAAATTTTTAACTTGTTAGTGATTTAACAAGTTGAGCTCATCATAAAGGTAGGGATGACCAAGACAAACTAGCAATATGACATGAGATGTTTTGAAGAACTCTATCCCCCATACTCAAATTCTACGAAATGCAAAATCAAGTTTGGATGATAAAATTCTCCTATGAATGTGATTCTATGTTGCATGATGCTTCATTGGATATACCTTATGTTTTCCTTCTTTTATTGAAATGATTAGTGACTAAGCCTACCTGAAGGAGGCTTATCTGATTTACCTATTGGCGAGAGCTTGTAATCCATTAAGCAGGACCTTTCCATGTATTAAGCCTCGATCCTATAGATGAGGATACAGACGAATTTCATGCTTTTCTTCCATCAACCTTTCTTAATTTCTATTCACTGGAGATGCAACTCAAGTTCTTCCTTGATTGTCTAATGACATGGTGGAAAGTTGTTCTTCTTTGTTTGTTAGCGATACGACAGCCATCTTGAAGATCAAAGAATGAACTTACTTGGTGTTTGTGTGAAAGCTTTATCTTCAATGACCTAGATGATGTATTTTGTGTGACCATGGTCGTTCTTGGACTTACGAGACACAATCGGCAGTGAACCATTGATTGATGATGTCCTGTTGGCATGAGAATGTATGCCATGATATAGTGACATCTCGTTGTCTTAGGTCATTATTGCCGACGTGCGAGATGGTCTTTTCGAAAGATGATGGAAGTAGGCATATTCTGGCTAATATGAGGTGGGTTGCACCTTGCTTCCATTAGCCTCCTAGCTTGAGTCCTAGAAAGGCTCAATGCCAGGTTGCCTTCGACGTTACTTGTAGCCCATTGATTTGTTCATCCACTTCCTATGAATGAGTGCTTCTATTGTAGATCCTTTTGTGGCACTTGTCTCATTTCTCTTTGTTCCATAGCTAAAGTGGTGGCTTGGTTTGGGTTTGCAAGTTCATACCAAACCATGGATAGGCACAACTTATATTCATTCTTTCCCTGCAAAATTTTAGTGGACACATACCCAAGGGAATACAACAAATTTGCGTGACAGGTTGTTGTCCATAACTTTTGTAGTTTTACTCTATGCTAATGAAAGATGGTTTTAAGATTGCTTTAGCATAGATTTTATTTATTAACAAATTTTATGTGTTGGCTGCATTCTAACATGGTTCAAGGCTAAAATAACTTGCAACAAAAGATAAGTGAATAAACCTTGATACTCACAGTTCTTCCTTCCATGAAGAATAAGTTGGGTCTTCTTTGTGCAAAGTTTTTTGAATTCATATGCCTTGCTTCATCTCCGGTGTTAATTTAACTCAGGACTTCCCCAAATTTGAGTTTGAGAGTTTTCTACAAGGGTTAGTCCAACAAAATAACCAGTATCTACTACAGCAAGTTTTAGTTCAATAACCAAACTAAACTCCATGTCTAATTTTTATTAAGCAATGCATTTTAACCTAAGCACCATGCTTAATTTAAAAAACCTTTGCAAGTGAGATCAGCACTCCTAAACTAAAGCATACTATAGCAGACAAAGATAACATGAAAGCATTATAGAGATTTATTCAAATAGAGATGAAAGAGCATGATCATGGTGAGTGATTTCTTTTTTTTAAGACAAAGGATGCAAGTGGATATATGCAGGTAACTAAATATGCTATGAATTTGATATGAGAGAATTCAAACTAAATGGAGTGGATGCATGATTTATTTTAAGTAAACATGCAGTGGAATGCAATAAATTTAAAGATAACTATTCATCAAGTTTAAAGTTCATGAGTATGACTATCTCACCTTTCTTGATCATACTAACCATGACTCACATGATGGAATTTGTGAGTAGTTCAATGTCTATATTCGTCACTTGAGATGTGATTTGAATTCTTGTGACAGTAGACCTTTTCTCCAATCTACACATGGTTAATAATATATATGTCTATATAAACCTGTGAGATGGTAGGGTTCCAATGTTGATGGATCTTTGAATGTTCAGGCACCCTGGGTTCTTCAATGTTTCTTCTTTTCTTGTGCAAGCTTACCTGAAGGTCAAAACGACATCTGTTGTCCTATCTTATTCCATCAACTCAATAGAACAGGGGTAATCATACTAAAGCTAGTGGTATGTTAATGATCTAAATCTTTACTGCCAATTGCTTTCCCCGGCAACGACGCCTAAAATGCTTGTTGGTATTTATTAATGCACAAGAAGAATATGAAGGATTCCACAAGCGCACAGAATACCATTGTAGCATTTTATTAGGACTATTCTAGGTATCGTTATTTATATTTTACCATAGGGAAACAATGGAGTAAGACTTATTGAGTAATAGAGGATTATCTATCAACATGCTAGCATAGCTTAAGTAGAGGGTAAATATATTGATAGGAATTAAGCATAATGACACTCAGCAGATAGATCTATAAAGATAATGTAAACTAGTCCACTCGGGAGAACTATAGGTGAGGTAGATTCCTATGATATTCTCATTACAGCATCAAAGTATATATGTACCCGACTATAGCTAAGACTAACTCTACTAGTGTGCACTATGGGACTGCCTGCTTAGATGGTAGAGCACCCACAATAAATAACTCTACCGACGCTACTACGGTCCTACAATTTAAGAACCTACTCAATTCGGAGTGGCACTACAAAGGATAGACTGGTGCTATCACCTCCTGCTGCTACCACCCAACCAAAGAATAGGGTGCACTCACAGTGCAGAGCATCGTATAAGCACCATGCTTATGCAAGACTCGGACTACTTAGCCTAACCGGTAAACTAGCAAGCTAAGCGCTCTATGAATCCGCACACAAAAGTATTGATAACCTTTAACTAAGCAAGATATATATTTCAAAGTAAACATAGCCATGTAGATAAGAACATGATAATTATTTGATAATAAGTCTTATAATATGTAGAAGTGAAGATACAAGGCTTTGTCGAGCCTCCAAGACTAGATCTGGAACTTGAGCATGAGCCCAACTCGACACTCACTCCTAAGCTACTAATCTACTACATTAGGAGAGTTCTAGATCTAATCCTCCTAATGTGTCTTGATCTAAATGAGAGATGAATTAGGGTTTTTCAAGATGGCTCTAGGGAGGGGGGTAGGGCTGCTATATATAGGCCAAGGTAGAGTAGGGTCAAGGAATCGAGGTGGAGTAGGGGGCAAGGAATCAAGGTGGTAGTAGGGGGCAAGGAATTGCCACATGATCGATCTGCAGTCAACTCCCTCGACCACCATTGGATAACCCGACCTAAAACCACCTTACGATCAATGGTGTAGATCATAGGAAGGAGTACAAAGCAGTGGAGGGCGAGCGTTCTTCATGGTAGGCCGATCGGCCGATGGGCTAGGCCGACCAGCCCACTTTTGTGTCTGTTTGGCCCAAGCTTCAGCGTGGTGTCTTCTAGAACCTTCTAGAGTTGTCTTTCATAGCTTTCGTGGGTTAAATCCATTGTTGTCGTCGGTTTGCTTGTTTGGAGTGTATGATAGTGGTCCCAGGAGCTGTTTTCTGGATAAATCCTCCAACATACAAATATTTACCAAAGCTCATGGAATTATTTAGTTTAAACCCATATACCTAGTTTAGTGATGGAATTAATTACATATGCAGGATATGTTGATGGTTTATAATTAGTGTTAACGACCATCAACAGAGTTCAATCTAAGGACCTCATGCAAGCTGAACTGGTGGTGTCCTAGGAGCATGTTGATGAAGAACATGCATGGGGAAGGATCTATGGCAAAATAAAAAACAATCATTTGTACAATCAAATTCATGGATGAATAACAATCATTGACTGATTGTAGTCCATGGGGTATGTTTGGATCCAAGGATGGTGCGATAAGCTGAGTCTACCAAGATTGACTTGTGTCGGTTGCATATCATCCGGGCGAGTTGTGCTGCACTCACTAGAGTATCAACTAGTCATTGTGCTTCAATCAATTCCTACTAGAATGAATGTTTAGCTTCCTTTGACATCATCGTTGTCTTTGCATTGCACTTATGTTTGGATTCAAGGATGGTACAATGAGTTTACCAAGATGACTTCACAAAATTGACCATTGTATTAAGGGCACCAACAATGGTATAAGTCAGTTAGTAGCTCTAAGCCAATCTCTCCAATAGTGCTAGCTTTTAGCAATGGATCATAGTATGATTAGGTCCACATGACACTCTCACATGATCTTAGAATGTGTGTATGAGCCTAGCTCTTGATCAAGAGCTATATTTTTTTCTCTATTCTATTAAAATATAAAATATAAAAAAATGCTTAGAGCTAGCCATTATGGGTGCCCTAACCATGTCACATTTTCGGTTGCATATCATCTAGTGCACATGTCGTCCTGCTTCATATCGTCTTGACAAACTAATCAATGATGTTATCTATTGAGTGGTGTATCATCCAACTATGCATTGCTTTATGGCTTGGACATGATCTGGATAGCTCAGCCCAAAACAATGTTGGTTTGGAATCCGGAGTGACCCACGGTGAGGCCACCCCGATTGTGGTTCTCAAGGCACCACCCCAACGCTCCCTGTCATGTCACATTGAATTAGAGCACTGCTCCCATTGAATTCCCTCAGTCGGCTTCTCCACCCGCACACACCTAGCCACACCAATCTCGTCACCCCTAAACTCCAACTCCCCCATCCACGCCCTCCGCAGCGCATCTCCATGTCGAGCTCCCTCTCTTGTTCCCGTTCGCCTTTGGCCTCACAGCGCTCCCGATGGTCCGGGGCTCATCACCGTCAGGCATCCTGCCATGCTACAACGTCCACCACGTCATCATAGTAGATGCCGCCGGCATCTTCGATGACTAGGTGCGAGCGCTATGCGCTGGTGCCTCTGCTGTCTTCTTCCTGCTCACGCTAGTCATGCTAGTCTCATCTAGGACCCTCAACCTCATCGGTCCCATCACGCCCCCATTCGCCCTCACCGGTTCTAGCGCTCTCTAGTTCGCCCTTGTCGGCGCGCTCCCCCTCCCCGCAGTTGCCATTCCTGCGCTCCCCGGGCTATGTCACCACCAACACCGACAACGACCGTGCCTGTGGGTACATGATGCCCTTCCTAAAGGGTCACACTCTGTGCATCATCGACCGCACACGGGCAGCTACGGTGCCTCATCTGCCCTAGTCTGGATAACCGGTAGTGGACCAAGGATTGGGCCAAGAACCACGTCTTGGGGACCACAAAGTCCAACACTGTGGACAACAAGAAGAAGACCCGCCACCATGCCCTAGTTAGGAATGAGGGCTGACTTCCACCACTACCTGCTGCTGGCGAGGAGGAATCTGGCGAGGATGATGATGACTGGATCTGAAGGTGATGGGTGCCATATGCATTGTCACCAGGACTTCTATGTACTAGGAGCTACATATGTAATTAGCAATCATGAATTCGATTAGTGGGATGGCACTGATCTTATATTGTGAAGTCATGTAGTAGATCAGTGCACATGCATTCAACCAAAAATTCTCCTCTACATTAGAATAAACTGATCTAACTTTCAAACTTACCCATATTACCTTCAACCATGACGATTCTTAGCCTTAACTTAGGTCTTGAGCAATTGAAAGACAAAACGATCATGTCAAGCACTATGTCTCAAGTTCCTTGTTCCACCATTGTTCTAGAGTTTTTATAAGTTTTCAAAATAAAATGCAGGCCCTATTTGGATACAAAGTATTTTTGGAGTTTTAGAAAAATACCATTGTTTTGTGAAATACTTTGGTTTTAGAGTTCCATGAGGTGTTTGGATGCAACAAACTTTATGGTTTTGAATACCATGATATTGCTAAAATAGTAGACTTTTTTGAGTTTTAAAAACTCCACTCTAGACCTCTTTTTTCTAAACCATGGTTTTTCACATCAAATGTTCTAAAACTATAGCTTCTTAAAACTATGGTTTCTTAATACTACAACATCCAAACAGGGCCTCAAAGATTCCATTGTATGACACTGTCAAGTCTCTCAATATATGTGGTATTTTTGGATCCTCACCAAGGCAATAGATATGTTATGCCTTTTCTTTTCCTACCACTTAGGCTTATGTGGAGTTCATAGGTAGGGAGAAAGCTAGAGCATACTTGCAATGCATATATTGTAAAGTCAAACCTTGGATCCAAAGAGAGTTGAGTCATACAATCAAATCAAGATATGCATGTATGTGGATATATGAGGTGGATATATGTGGTGGCTAACCTAATTCTACTATGCTCATTGAAAACATATCTCTCTCTTGAAACTTAGAAATATTTTTAGAAGAGAACAGGTCTATCTTATTCATCTCTTTTTTTCTTTTCAGGCAGGCATTTGAATACCCATTTTTTCAATATCTCGGACACTTGTCTAATTTTTCATTAATTTTTTTCTTTCTTCTTTTATTTTTTTATGAATACCTTTTGCATAGCCCCATGTCTCTTTTCTGCAACAAAACTTTGAGAGATAGCTTACAAGAACTTGAGCATTGATTTTTTGGCTAGAAGACCTAACAAGCATGTTTTTGTTTTCTCCCAGTGTAGGAGTAAAACATTTTTGGGTGGATCTAAATGGAATGACATCTTTTTGCACCTACCCCAAGTGTAGGAGTAGTACATATGTGGGTGGTGTGTACGTGATCCTGATTTTAAGAGCATGACAAATCGCTCATAAGAGTCAACAAAGCTTGACCAAACTCGATGCAAAACAAGTAGCATATATGAGTGAAAGTTTTCCTAGCCTCAATAACATGTATGGCTCTGGTGGGAATTTAAGCTTTATCATACAGGAACTCATCATAACATTTTTGTGTTTTTTCAAAAGATAAATCTCTAGAATTTTAGTGTCACTCGGAACTAGATAAACAAAAGCTCAAACCTATAACACTCTAGTGTTAAACATTGCATTTGGCACTTGCATTTCATGAGCACAAGCATCATCCAAGCATTCATGAGCATGAGCATATGGAATTTCATCTTATTCTTTACATATTATCACATGTGATGTTGATTGTATACATGCATATACTTGTGATCATGTGTGACCAATGTAAGAGATGGTTGTGAGATCACAAAAACACCTTAGACATGTCTAAGATGGTAAATGGAACAATGTTTGTATTCATGACATGGGCCAATTTTGCTTCTAAGTCCTAGTTTACTCTAAACTTCCATTTTCATGTTACTACTTTGACCAAAGTTGAACTATAGCATAGATTGTTTGCATGGTAGTGCACCCTTCATAAAAGTTGTAGTTCTTGACATAGGTAACAAACTTTATTTAAGGGTCATGAGCTAATTTAGTGCCTAGCATGGCCAAATAGAGCCCACAGGTAGCAATGAAATGTTGTTTCCAAATATAGAATTTTTTTTCTAAGTCTAAACCTGATTTCAGTTTCCATGTGCTCCACTTTGGAGCCCTATAGATTGAAAACCATGGTGATCTAGACTAAACCCATAGAAGCAAAGTTGGAGTTTACATGTAGCTCTACAACTTTTGTTAAAGAAGTTTTTGCAAAGAACGAAAGGATTAGGAGATAGAGGTGAAGGAAGTCACGCTGTCAGTTGGTTCATCAGAGCCTGATGGCTGTTTTCAAACTGGTCGAGTGGCCAACCAGCAGCAGGCTAGGCGCGCCATCTGGTGGCCGTATGCTGGTGCTGGCCCCACCGGTTAGGCTAAGGTGGGCTACAAAGCCACCGCGTCGTGCCCGTGCTCTCTCTATCGCTCTCTCTCCCTCTCGTCGTGGCGAAGCCGAGCGCCGTTGCCATCGTGAACTTCACCGAACCACGCATAGCCCTCACCGCTCCATTTCCAAATTGCCCGCGCCAATAGCTTTGCCTTGCTCCGCTCTACCACCTCAACCTAGTAGAGCCACCGTTTGAGCCCTAGGTAAAGACCTACGTCTGTTTCCACCCCCGTGACATCGTTGGAGCGCCGCCGATCTCCAAGCTTGCCGCGGCCAGCTCAGACCGAAGCACCTCCGCTCTCTTTTTCTCATGTCTTGTCTTCCCCTCTAACCCTAGAAGCTCATGTTGGTGACTGTTTAACCTCTACCAGTGTGTGTACATTGGAACACAGCTACGCACCGCCGTGCCATCGCCACCGCCGAGACCTACACGCGGTCGGAGCTCACCACCACCTCACCGAAACCCTAACCCACCCTAGATAGCTTCGTTAGGATATATGAAGCCATAATAAGCCTCACCTAAGAACCGCACGGCCCAAGAACACTAGCGTACTGCCACACTGCCTTTGTCATCTGCCATCGCTACCGATGAGCCCTCTCTGGTGAACCCTAGGTTCTGTTTTCACCACCCATCGAGGCGTCTTGATGAGAGGAACACAACAGTGGTGACGCTACCGCCAGCGAGCTCGTCATCACCGAAATGTAGCCGGTCAGCGCCGTCCTCTACTCTTGTCTCGCTGATGTGTGGGCCCGTTGACCCACAGGGCCTAGCTGTCAGTCAAGGTTTTGAAATGTTCTTTATTTATTTTTCTAGATTTTTTTGCAAACTTCAAAAATTCATAATTGGAGCTAGGAATGTCCAAATTGAGTGAACCAAATTTTGTTGGGTTCATCATGAAGTGTACTATATGATAAAAATATGAAAACTAATGTTTGTGATATTTTCTAGGGGAAATTAAATTGAGCTAGTTATGTGGTTTTAAAATAGTTTCAATCTTGTAAAATGCATATCTTGAGCTAGGAAGTGTGATTCCAATTTTGCTGGTCTTGTGTTGACATGATCTAGCTAAGAAAAATACTGAACCTATAGTATGCATACTTGGAATGTGGTCTTCTTATTTAATCTTAAATAATTGCTAGTTTCTAGTGAAAATAAATGGGGTAAAAATACATAACTTATGATCATACAAATTTTTACACAATGTTCTTATGCTAGGATGATTGTAAGAAAAATATGAAATCTATTGTTTGGCACTTGTCACTAGGTTAAACTATTTTTGCTAAAATAAGCCTATGCAACTTGTTAGTTTTGTAGAGGTTGCTATACTTATCCAAATGGCATGAAATTTGTATAGTAGACTACTAGGGTCAGATTAGGCTACTGTAATTTTCTTAGAATTTATTGAGCAATGGAAATATTCATCCTTTAAATCACCTTATTATATAAAGAAATTAATAAATGCACATAAGTAAATTATTTGGGCTTAACCATGATGTTTTCTATGGTGCTTGTGACGCATATGATCAGTTAATATTAGTAGTTGTGCTTAGAATTGATTGGTTATAGGCAGCTACTTAATCATTGCTTTATAATTCAACTAGACTGGTTGTAGGGGTAGTTTCTGTTGTGTTGACAAATTCATGATGATAGTTACTTTTCCTGTTAAACTTGTTAATAACAAAGTTGTAGGCAACTTACTCATCTTGCTTGTACTAAAATTTCATAGCTATAGGCTAAATGATTTAAGATTTATAGCTGTTAGAAGTCTGCTGTTAGATTTACTTGTCCTCTAGGAAGATCTAGAAGATTGAATTGTTTCACCTAGATAGCTACTAAATCAACTTAAGATGATTAAAATAAAGTTATAGGAAATTTCATAAGGCTTTCTAGAAAGTCCACAACCATATTGTTTGGGTGTGTATAACTCTAATTATGGTCAAAACAAGTGGCTGCTGTCTTGTAGCCCAGAAAATGTTTAAATAGGTGTTTGTTTAATTACTAGAGAGGAGACATGCACCTACTTAGTAAAAAAATTATCATGTTATCCACTTTAATATATTACTGTTGAGGACACTTATGAGTATGCATTTTATCATATCATATCATCCATGTCATTATCTATGCATCCATGATATCTTATTTCATGCTCATACATATAGGATAGCCCAAAGGAGTAACCCTACTGGAATTCGAAGAAGAGGCGGAGGACAATCAAGGGACACCCCTAACCACATCTCCCAAATAAGAGGAGCCAGCCACTGATGAACTTCTAGAGTGCCTAGACCACCAAGACACTTCATTCCTAAAAGGCAAGCCCCAAAGCATTCTAAGCCTCTTATATTTTTACAAATATCGCTTGAGTCCTTTATGTTTGATGCATTAGGTTATAAGAGTTGATTGGAAACACTTGATGCATAAAACTACCTTGTCTAGATATGTATACCTTTAACACTGTATAGGTCCAGGATCGAATATATGCTTAGCAATGCTTAGACCGGTAGAAGTCGGGTGATTTCCTCTCACCTCCAAGATATAGGTGGATATCAGAGCACGGTTGGCTATATTTGCTATCGTGGAATAGAACCAGGGGGTAATGTGACTAAACGCTGGGCGAAGTCTATGTGTAGGTTGACTCATGTGATTCTATTTGTACCAATTAAGGACCGCATTGTTGGAGGACCTCTTGTCATTTTGAACTCATGCCTCTCGCTTAGCTGGCCAGATAACTCGTTCCAACGACAAAGCCGAGTAGCTCAACTTAGACCGGGCCTCGTTCTGTTAGAGCGCACACTCTGGATGGTAGTAAGGATATGCGGGGAGCCAGACATGAGCACAAGGGTAGGCCGGGCCTAAATGTCCTAGCAGCTGGTTGTCCCTGGTTGTGTGGTGTTGATTGAACCCGTGAATTGGACTTGAGTTGTACCAAAGGTGACCTAAGGTGACCGTTGATCTGGTCTACTTAGGTTTGTGTTAGGAATACTGCCTAGCTAGCTGAAACCGATTCGAATCGCCGTCTCTCCCAGATAGTGAGAAACTTGACGGAGCTTCTTCACCATAGTAATTGGATTATGGAATATGATGGTTCTAATGCATATGAAAATCTTACACCGGCTATGGTTACTATTGTTATGCTACTAAATGATATACCACATGTTTGGCACATGTTAGTTACTAATCTAGAGATGAATAGCTATAATTAACTTGATGACTGAATTATAAAATGTATAGCTGAATTAGTTGCTTTTTTATGCAAAATGTTGTCAAGCTAGCTCCACTTGTAAAGCCTTGTATGATCCTTGGAGTCACTTTATTTTTGGTTTATGATGGGTAAGTCTAGCTGAGTACCTTCTTGTACTCAGGGTTTATTTCCCACTTGTTGTACGGTAACATAGTCTTTCATGGCTATTGTAAGAATTGCTTCTATCCCACTAGCTGAACGAGGAGTAGGCCTCAGGCAAGGTGCTTCTATTTATATATCTAATCTATGATGCTTTTGTGGGCTATGATCATAGACTAGCAAGTATTTGAACAATGGTGTTAGATGTTAGGTTTAAAAACTACTTGCTTCTGCTATTTGAGCTTGGTTTGTAATAACTTTAATTGCACTCTGATGTATGGCAATGTATTTGTGAACTCTATATAACGTGTGGCATGTATGTTGAATCATGTACGATCTTGGTTGTATGTTGGCGATGAATTGAGACCCTTCATGGTACTCGATGGACTACCGGGTTTATATGGGCTCAAGTATGATAGTATGACCGCTTGTAGGCTGCCATTGTACTTGTGCTCTTATAGATTGGGCGGTTCTATTACAAGACTTTCTCATATCATATCCGTCAATTACCTAGACTTAGATCAAGCATATGCTACCCACGAGTTTTAAGTTCAGAGTAAATCCTTATATCAAATCAATTTATCCAAAACTCAGGAGAATTCTAGGATGAAAACTAGGTACTTGAAAGGAATTACAATAGTGCAATTGTTCATCATTTCCATTTTAAAAGATTATATTAAGAATCCCTTTTTATTTATTTAGCTCTTAAAAGAAATTAAAGCAAACTAGACACACTCTTTTTATTTTGTTTTTATTTTTTACTACTATAGGGATAACTATTTATTTTTTAGTTATTCATTTTTTATAAAGCACACCAAATATAATAAAACAAAGGAAGATAAATACTTAGTTGGATACAGGGGGTGCCTCTCCGCCAAGCTGGTTGATGGTAAACCTGGACGAGGACGAAGTGTAAGGCTAGCAGACCCAAGACAGGTTAGGCCTACCTTACTCGTGGTTCCATTGCTTGGGAGGTTTGCCTCCCACTGACTTGAATTATTGAAAAGTGTACCTTCATCATTTTGAAGTGTGACTGCTCCATGAGACGATGTGCTAATTATCCTTGTAAGGTCCCTTCCCATTTTCTTCGTAGTTTCCCATGTCCGAACAACTTCACTCTAGGAGTTGAAAAGCAACATCTTGTCACCTGGTTTGAATTCCTTCTTTATCAATCTTTTGTCATGCCACCTTCTTGTCCTCTCTTTGTAGAGTTTTGCATTATGATATGCTTTTTCTCGCCATTCCTCTAACTCAGAGAGTTGCATTTTTCTTTTCTTCCCAGCTGCTTCAAAGTCCATGTTCCACCTTTTTATGGCACAATGTGCTTTGAATTCCAACTCAACAGGTAAGTGGCATGCCTTCTCGTAGATGAGTTGGTATGGTAACATTCCAAGAGGTGTTTTGTAAGCTATTCTATAAGCCCATAGTGTTCTGTGTAACTTGTCCTTCCATGCTGTCCCCATTTCATTAAGGGTCTTCTGTAGAATGTTCTTGATTTGCTTGTTTGATGTTTCTACTTGTCCGCTAGTTTGAGGATTGATATGGTGTCGTAATGTTATAATGGACTCCATGATCAGATAAGAAGCATTGGATCTTCCTATCAATGAAGTGAGGAGCTCCATCACTAATCACCATGCTTGAAACTTCGAAGCGTGGAAATATGGTCTATGAAAACATCATCTTGGCGTTATTGGAGTCTGCAGCTTGACATGGTAAAGCTTCAACCCATTTTGAAACATAGTCGACTGCCACCAGGATGTATTCGCACTACTAGGATTTTGGAAAGGGTCCCATGTAGTCAATTCCCAAGACATCAAAGAGCTAAACTGGAGGTTGGTGGTGAGTGGCATGGCATCTCTTGCATTAATACTCCTATGATTTTGAATGGGATGCGCCTCCGTATGAAGTCTTTACTGTCATTGTACATGGTTGGGCAAAAGAATCTACTCTACCAGATCTTAGCATGAGTGTGGAATGCCCCATAATGTCCTCCCTATGGTGTCGAGTGACATCTCTCGATGATCTTGGTTGCTTCCTCGGCTGGAACACACCTACTGAGCAGTCCATCGGCATAGACTTAGTAGAGGTACGGTTCATCCCATAGGTGGATGCGATTTTCATGGATGAGCTTTCTCCTGTTATCAACTGGTGGTACATAACCTGCAACCATAAAATTAACAATATTTGCGTACCAAGGGTCAGATCCTATGACCTTGAGGAGCATGTCATCCCATAGAAAATCATTGATGGGCATCTCATGTGGATTCTTGAACTGCATTCTTGACAAGTGATCGGCTATATAATTTTTTATTCCTTTCTTATCTTTAATTTCTAAATCAAATTCTTGAAGCAAAAGGATCCATCTTATAAGTCAAGGCTTAGTATCTTTCTTAGTAAGGAGATATTTAAGAGCAGCATGATTAGTGTAAACAATAACCTTTTCTCCTACTAAGTAAGATCTAAACTTGTCAGTAGCAAAAACAATAGCCAAAAGCTCTTTTTCAGTTATTGCATAATTAAGTCGAGGTCCTCACAGAGTTTTACTAGCATAAGAAATTGCATGATGCTTTCTATCTTTTGTTTGACCCAAAACTACCCCCACCACATAATCACTAGCATCACACATGATTTCAAAAGGCAGCGTCCAATCAGGGGGTTGAATGATTGGTGCAGAGATGAGTGCTTTCTTAAGGATTTGAAAAGCATTTAAACACTCATCATCAAACTCAAAGGTAGCATCCTTGGGTAACAAACTAGTAAGGGGTCTAGCAATATGAGAAAAATGTTTTATAAAATGGTGATAGAACCCCGCATGACCAAGAAAACTTCATACCCCTTTAATATTTATGGGAGGAGGTAGTTGTTCTATTACTTCTATCTTAGCTCGGTCTACCTCAATCCCATGTTCGGACACCAAGTGTCCAAGCACTATGCCTTCTCTAACCATGAAATGACATTTTTCCCAATTAAGTACTAAGTGCTTTTCCTTACATCTTTGCAAAACTTTGCCTAAATTTTCTATGCAATCATTGAAAGTCTTTCCATAAACAAAAAAAATCATCCATAAAAACTTCCATAATTTCTTCTATCATATCAAAAAATAGACATCATGCACCTTTGGAACAAAGCTATAGCATTGCATAATCTGAAAGACATCCTGCGATAAGCATAAGTTCCCTAGGGACAAGTAAAAGTAGTTTTGTTTTGGTCATTAGGATGAAGGGTAATGGGAAGTGATCTTTCTTTGTGGCCTTGTTTAGTTTTCAGTAATTAATGCACATCCGCCATCCTGTGACTGTTCGTTGTTGGATTAATTCATCTTTTTCATTTTTTACCGCAGTCATGCCCCCTTTCTTTGGTACAACTTGTATCAGGCTTACCCACTCACTATATGGCACGGGATAGATTATCCCTACATGCAAAAGTTTCAAAACCTCTTTCTTAACAACTTCTCTCATCGCATTGTTAAGCCTACGTTGGGGCACCCTAGAAGGTGTATATGCTAGATCTATGGGAATGTGATGGTGCAAAGAGTAGGACTAATCCCCTTGAGGTTTTTGAGTGAGTAGCTGAAAGCATAGTGATGATTTTCTAAAACGGTAAGGAGTCGGAGGGTCTCATCCTTAGAGAGTTTATCGCTAATAATCATAGGAGACTCCCTATCGTTGTTTAGAAAAGCATATTTCAAACCTGAAGGAAGGGGTTTGAGCAGAATGGGGTGTTTTGGCGGCTCTTGAGTTTCATCTAGAGGGAAAGGATCTTGTGGTTCTTCTTCTTCTAGGATGAACTCCTAGGTGTCTTCTTTAAGATCTTTGTTGGAGGCTTCCAGGAGAGATGCTGCCATAATCTCTTCCATTGGATCTTGCTCAGGGCTCAACTCTATCTTAACATGTAATGAGCGAGTGATGGGGATAGATAGGTTTATGCTTTTCCTGAGGCTTACATTTATACTCCCCTTTCTTCCTTAATGTAGGAGTCTCTCTATTGGATGCCCTATCAAAAGGTCAAACTCCCAAATATCGAAAACATAAAAACTAAGATACACGTTGGTTTCATCTACTCCGATAGGAATGAGGTGAAAAATTCCTTAACTAGGAAGGATTTGCCCTAAGAGACTTCTTAGAAACTTGGTTGTTGGAGTTAAGTGCATATTTTCTAGAAGGGTATGTGCAAAAGATTTAGATATAAGATTTAATCCTACAACCGGATTATAAAAAGCATCGAAGGAGGTTTTATGAATCTGACAACGAATGGAGGTAGAAGGAGAATCTAAATGAATGACTTCAGGAGAAAGCTTGGATTCTCCCAACCACTCATTGCTTACGATTGTTATCAACTCCTTCACAGTCTTTTTAAGGAACTTCTCTTTGGTTGGGTCAGGAAGATGCTGGTTAGGTGTTGATGGTGCCAAAGATTTCCTTATTGTATAATAATTGGAGGTGTTTCAAAAATTGGAGAATTGCTCGTCCTCTAATTCAAACATATTTTTTCAAATGCAGAATTTCTTCCTCCTTCGGTGGTCAGGAACTTAGAGGACAGTTGAGACTTCAAGTGTGGTAGCTAAAGGTTTGGGCTCAACTATCATAGGTTCTTCTTCAGGAATTTTCTCTACTACATTTTTTGGGCCATTGTCACAAATGCTGGTGTAGGGGGTGTTATCTAGGATTTTTCTCCCTTCACTAGTAGAACAATGTAAAAAAGCACCTCCAGAAACTATATCAAGAAACTGTGCGGTCTCCCCACTAAGTCCCATATAAAAGTGTTGTAAAAGCATAGGGTCTTGAATGGCAAGATCAAGGCCAGAATTGACTAGGTCATTAAAACGTGATATGCAAGAGATTCTTTTTCTTTCTGTTTAAAAGATAGAACCTCTATTCGAAGTCTAACCACTCTAGAGATGGGAAAGAAAGATAAGCAAAAGCTAGAGCATAAGGCTTCCCAATCTCCTTGTACACTCCCTACGGTTTCGGGTATACTAGTGTTTAGTTGTTCCCGTCAAAGAGAACGGAAATAGCTTCCACTTTAAAGTTTCATGTGACATACCTATGATATACAAGCATGCACAAGTTTGCACAAACTCTCATAGGTGAGTATATGGGATTTCATCGCCTTTTCCTGAGAACAATTGTTCTTGACCAAATTTATTAAACATGGATGCAACTCATAGCCTGGTGTAAGGATAGGTTTCGAAGATTCTGGTTGCTCCAGTTGTGCGCCCATGGGAGTAGCAAATTGATTGATAGGCGTGATGTTATCCATGCTTAAAAAGAAATATAATAAAAGATACAAGGACAAATTTGGTTCAACGAAATCACAACAACCATTTCTCTAGCAATGGCACCAGAAAACTTGTCGACACCTATGGTGGCACACAGACAAAAACCGCAAGCGCATGGGTATCGAAGTAGTTTTCACCTGGAGTATTATCGAGTATTGTATCCACAGGGAAACATGTGTGTTGTCTATTTACTAGTTTGTCCAAGGATAGCAATCAAGGTTTAAAGAATGAGTAGAGAGGATTCCTATGGTTTTGACCCTATGGTTTTTACCCTATGCAAACAAGGCTTATGATTCTAGTGTTCACTTTAGGATGCCACTAAACGATCAAGCACCGCTAATAGATAACTCTACCGACACGACTATGGTCCAACTAATTTAAGAACCAACTCAATTTGGAGTGGACTACAAAGGATAGATGGGGATGTAACCACCCACTACTACCACGCAACCAGGCTGCAGGGAGCAAACACAGGTAGCCGATAACCTAAGCACCATGCTTATGCTAACGATTACCACTCTAATCTAGCTAGCAAGAACTAGAGTACTCAAAAGAACTATGAACCCGTGAACAAAAGAGCACAATACTTAATAGAAATTAGTTACTAGAAGTATCCTAGATGTACTTGGAAGAGCCTAGATCTGCCAAGGTACAAGCCATAGAGAGAGTATCGATAATCCTAGTACTATCTCCAAATTCTTCCCTCACTCTCTCTCTCTCTATTGTATACAAAGAATAGATTCTAACTAGAGGACTAATCTCTCTTGAATGTGATCATCTGATCCTGAGATGAGGATATGAATTAGGGTTTCAGGATGGCTTTAGGGAGGGGGTAGGGGCTGCTATATATAGGGGGCAACATCAATCTTGGACCCTTGGATCAAACCGACCTTGAGCAACGGCGTAGATGTGATCCTTAAGGCGGTGAAGAACCGACATTCAAAGGAGGTGCTGAGATGTGGGGCCCATAGGCTAGCTAGTCTGTAGGTGGTGCCGGCTAGCCTCACATGTCATCCTCTCATGCTCTGTCATGGTGGGTTGCCTTTTGGAGTCTTCTTAAGTCAGTTTCATCATGGATAAACATGATTTAATCTGATGATTGGGTCCACCTTGATGGTTTACTAGATAAACCCTGCTGAAAACACGGATTCACCAAAACTCATGGAATTTGTCAGTTTAAACCCCTAAACCTATGTTGGTGATCATTTTCATGCATTTTATACAAGATATATTGATGGTTTATGATGAGTGTTAACTACCGTCAACAGCTATCAACGTCTCAGCGCATGATATAGTGGTTCCCTAGTTAGTGGAAAACATCACTCCTGGTTTAGTATCACACGTCTGGTGAAGTGTTTGCTTCCATTTGTTTGTTCATAGTGGACATTCGGACCGGTGGTGATGTTGATGATCACCGCCGTCCTAGCGTTCGCACTGTTAGTGTAAAATGAACCCAGTATATAAGTGCTCGTA
The DNA here is from genome assembly GCF_019320115.1 of Miscanthus floridulus. NCBI lineage: Eukaryota > Viridiplantae > Streptophyta > Magnoliopsida > Poales > Poaceae > Miscanthus > Miscanthus floridulus. The sequence continues at coordinate 107,782,301 of NC_089580.1, read as the reverse complement.
GCAAAAAATTTCCCCAAATTTTCCATTCCCGTCCCCTAGAGCCGCTCGTCGCTCGCTACGCCACCGTCGCCCTGCCAATCGCTGCCATTTGCCAATGGCCTGCCCGCTGGCTTCCTCCCACCCCACCGTTAGCAGGCATCCTGATCACTGGCTTGAACCCTCCTCTCTACCATTCACCGTCGGCCTACCCCCTGGCTTCCCTCCACTCAACCGTTCGCCGACGGCAGTCGAGCTCACTATTTGTTTTCCTAGCCATCAAATCCCACCTCTCTAGCTGTCGTTTCCTGTAGATCTGAGGTAAATCAACTTTGGATTGGTGAGGGCCAGTTGCAGAATAGTGGTGAAGCATGAGCCATCAATTATTCTTGTATGTTGATTAAGTGAAATCAGCAGCCAAGGGGTATATTCTTGTATCTTTTCCTCATTGTGTTTGCATTCCTTTTATTTAGGACTAGAAGTTAAAGATAACATATTGTAGAACTTGATTTTCAAGTAGAACTATCATGTGGGTAGATCTGTCGTAGCTTTACCATTTATATGTAGTCCATCCATCCACAAAAGGATGCAATTCTCGCTTTTTCAAGAAGTCAAGGCATTTGAACTTTGACTAAATTTATATTAAAAAGTACAAACAATAATGATATAAAATAAGTACCATTAGATTAGTTATACCACATATTTTCATAATAAATTTATGTTGACACATAAATGCTAATACTATTTAATATAAACTTGGTCAAACTTAAGCTATATTGACTGGCATGGATCCCATAATTGCATTCTTTTCTGGACGGAGGAAGTACTCATCTAGAGCTTGGGCATCTAGTGTTGAACAAGGCTGCTTTATTTGTGCAGGTGAAAAATGACTTGTAGAGCACCTTCATCGCAAGGTTCGTCATCACCTATTAAGTTCTTATTTTAGTTATGTTTATCCATATTTGAATGTTGTCGGTAGTACCTTGCTAGGTAGCATCAAGTCATTTTTTCGCTAAGTTTTGAATTGAATGGCTTGACAAAATTGTGTTTTGTTAGGACTTTTAAAAGGATGGCTTCCGTTGGACAATTGACATGACAAATGGTCACCAATCGACAACAGACTGGTTAGACTGATTCGAGGAGTTAGCCTCCGAATGTAGTAGTAGGGCCTATGGGTGGCGAACCATCTTCCCCTTCCTTGTTCCTCGACCTCCATGGAAACAGCAGGGTAATCTATCTTTGTATTTCCATACATGAGGCACCTCCCACCGAGAGTATCTGATATATATACAACAATCTTATAGACGGAGTATTTGATCTATATATATGTGCAGGAGGCACCTCCCACCGAGAGTAACACATCAAACACAGAGATGGTATATTTTAACGCACACAGATAAATCCACAAGCACATGGATACTGCTGTAGCTTTCACCTAGAGGTATTCCATGTATTGTACCCACAGGGAAATGTGTGAGACTAACAATGGTCTAACTTAACTAGGGGTAGCAACAAGGTTAGGATAAATAGGAGCGTAGAGAGGATAACTAAGGTTCTCTAGTTCTGACTTGGGCAAGCTTATGTCTTCTACTATTCAACTAGCGACATTACTAGGAAAAGACACTAGCAGAGGATGCTTTCCTTCGCAACCGTGTCCTACGTGCGCCAACAGATGGGAGGTGGACTACAAAGGATCAACGAAGCTATATAGTATAGGCTATATAGAATTTATGTCACACACATGATCTACCACCTTCCGTAATGCACGGGGGCTCCATGATTAACCCAAGTCTAAGCACCACGCTTGAACATACAATTAATACTTTAACCTACAGCGTCTATAGATTAAAGCACTCAAAAGAGAGTCATGATCCGGATGAACAATATAAACAATTACTTACTTGAATAAGAAGTTGATTACCAGAGAAATCGCAAAAGCAAGCTCAAGTAGAACTTGGATCCACCAAGGTACAAGCTGTAGAGTGAGCACCGACAGGCTAGCACCTCCTCCAAACTCTTCCCTCACTCTCTATGTCACTATTCTATTTATAAGACTAGATCCAATGGAGGACTAATCTTCTCTTGATTACTGGCTCTGATCCTAAAGATATGAATTAGGGCTTCAGGGATCTCCTAAGGGAGGGGGTAGGGGCTGATATATATAGGCCGAAGTTTCCATCATGAGCCCTTGGATCAAACCAACTTAAAGGATGGCATAGATGTAGCCTAGGTGGCAGTGGAGAACCGACATTGTGAAGCGGAGGATGACAGGTGGGCCCAGGGGCTGGATGGCACCACCTGGCGGCCCCTCGGCTCTCGCTTCAGTTTGGTGTCCTCTAGAATCTTCTGGTGCCTGTTTCGTAGTGGATAAGCATGATTAATTCTAACATGTAGGTCCACCTTGATGGTTTTCTGGATAAACACTTCAGAAAATACAGATTCACCAAACCTCATGGAATTTGTTAATTTAAACCCCTAGACCTTTGTTGGTGATCACAATTGTGCCCTTATACAAGTTTTATTGATGGTTTATAATGGTTGTTAACTACCGTCAACAAGCTCCCACAAGCTTAACCTTTGCTAGTCCCTTAGCAAAGCTAAACTCAACAAAATGGATCAGGAGTTGCTATGATGCTTTCACTCCTCGAAAGTACACATGCGTTCAAACAAGAATTCTCCTCTGGATTAAAATAAACCGATTTGACTTCAAACTTACCCATATTACCTCAACCATGGGGTTTCTTAGCCTTCACTTCGGTCTTGAGCAATTGAAAGATAGAACGATTAAGTCAAGCACTATGTCTCAGTTCTTTGCTCAACTATTATTCTGGAGTTTGTTTTTCAAAATAAAACTCAGAGCTTCCATTGTATGACACTCTCAAGTCTCTTAATATATGTGGTATTTGCGGATCCTCACCAAGGCAATAAAGATGTTATGCCTTTTTCTCTTCCTACCACTAAGGCTCATGTGAAGTTCATAGGTAGGGAGAAAGCTAGGGCATACTTGCAATGCATATATTGTAAAGTCAAACCTCAGATCCAAAGAGAGTTGAGTCATACAATCAAATCAAGATGTGCATGTGTGTGGACTATATGGTGGATATATATGGTGGCTAATCCTAATTCTACTTTGCTCCTTGAAAACTTATCTCTCTTTTGAAACTTGGAAACACTTGCTAGAGAGCAGGGCTATCTTATTCATCTCTCTTTTTTCAAGCGGGCATCTAAGTACCCATTCTTTTAGATATCTCGGACACTTGTCCAATTTTTTCTCAACTCTTATTTTTTCTTTTCTTTCCTTTTTTATGAATAACTTTTGCACAGTCCCATGCCTCTTTTCTGCAACAAAATTTTTGAGAGATAGCAACAAGAATTTGGAGCATTTATTTGGTGGATGGTAAACCAAATAAGCATGTTTTTGTGCTCACTCCCAATGTAGGAGTAGAACATTTTTGGGTTGATCTAGATGGAAGGCATGTTTTTGCACCTACCCCATGTGTAGGAGTAGTGCATATGTGGGTGGTGTGTACGTGACCTTGATTTTAAGAGCATGACAAATCTCAAATAAGGGTAAACAAAGCTTGACAAAACTCAATGCAAAAGCAAGCAACATATATGTGGAAGTTTCCTAGCCTGAATAACATGTATGGCTCTGGTGGGAATTCAAGCTTTGTCATACAGGAACTCATCATGTAGCATTTTTGTGTTTTTCAAAAGATAAATCTCTAGAACTTTAGTGTCACTTGGAACAAGATAAACAGCAGCTCAGACCTTCTCTTATCATATCCGTCAATTACCTAGACTTAGATCAAGCATATGCTACCCACGAGTTTCAAGCTCAGAGCAAATCCTTATATCAAAACAATCTTATCCAAAACTCAAGAGAATTCAAAGCTAAAAACTAGGTACTTGAAAGGAATTACAATAGAGCAATTATTCATCATTTCCATTCAAGAGATTATTCTGAGTCCCCTTTATTTATTCAACTCTTAAAAATAAATTAAAAAAAACTAGACACACCTTTTATTTTGTTTTTAATTTTACTAGATCACACATTATTACTATAGCTATATATATTTATTATAAAGATAATTTTTTATTTTGTTTCATTCATCATTTTTTTGAACTATTAAAAAGAAACTAAAACTAAAAAGGGAAAGAATACTTACATGGATACACGGGAGTGCTTCTCCCCCAAGCTAGCTCTTTCGGTGAGGGTTTGGTATTGTAAGTCCTTCAAACCAAACTTCTTCTTGTGAAGTTCATTGATACCTCAGTTTATTCTGAAGACAAAGATTCTTATGATGATGCCTTTAAGGTGATTTCACCTTCTTCCGCCAAACTTGTCTTGGTTTTGAGTTTTGATTTTGGTTTGATAGGTTCAGAACCTTCACTTATAGAAATTGGGGAATCGATTTCCCCACACTTTGCTTGAAGTGTGTCCTACTATAAAACAAGGTAGAGATCAAGTGCATGGGCTCTATTGGTGGGAAAACACCAACAGAACCAAAACTTTCCTTATTCTTTTCTAACCTTAGGCACATTGATCAAGATGAAGTTGATGTTGTGTGTTTTGTTCAATTATGTCATGGGTGATAAGATCAAAAGGTTGAACATGAGTGTAGCATTTAAGTATATTTGGCAAAAAGGGTTGAGTTTCTTAACCTTGGAAGGATTGTCTATCTGTGCATAATGTATCAATCTTTACATGATTATGACTATTAGCTTCCAGAGATAGGATGTGCATTTTTTTAGTTTATTTGGTTAAGACTATGGTCACCAGAGAATGGTGCTAGGAACAAGATTGAAGAACTAAACATGTTGAGTTAATTAGGTTGGATCAAGTAAATTGTAACTCAAACATATTTTTTTTCTTATTTATGTGCCTACCAGAATCAAGGAAAAGCTTTTTAAATAATGACCATTTACGTTTGGATGTTACTTTTGTCATTGGAGCATGATGCCACCATATGATGAAGGGTAGATGACTCATGATGGTCCTTCCTATTTTGCTTGAAGTTTTCCTTGTTTGGCTAGCCTTGCAGCTTGAGCTGTTCATGAGCTTCTTGTCTCCTAGATTGCACCCTTTCTTTCTCATCCTTTTGTCATGCCATCTTTCTGCTCTTCGATTTTTTAACACCTTGTTAGACCTTTTTCCTCACTCATTGTTTTATGCCAACAAAGGATTAATGGACAACACATACCCGAAGGAATATACAATTTTGAAACATGGGTTGTTTGTTGAGGATTTTGTAATTTCCCTCTATGCTAATGAAAAGATGGTGTCAGAATTATTTAGCATAGTTTTTGTTTATCATGTTCTGTACAGGCATGGCTCAAGGCAAAGGTAACTTGCAGCTAAAGACAAAGCGAATGACCAAGAATGAGTTGTGTCTTCTTTACACAACGTTATTGGAGTTCATCATGTGCCTTGCTTTATCTCTGATTTAAATTTATCTCATGACTTACCCAAATTCATTTGAGAGTTTCCTGTAGGGGTTAGTCCAACAAAATAACCAGTATCTACTAAAGCATACTTTTGGCTCAAAAATCAACCTAGACACCACATCTAATTTGATTTAGGAAGGCATTTTAACCTAAGCACCTCACTTAATCTAAAAGTCTTTGGAAGTAAAATCAGCACAGCTTATGGTTTAAACTAAGCACCATGCCTAATTTAAAAGATGTATGAAAATACTCCAAACCTTAAGTATACTATGGCAAACAAAGGTAGCATGAAAGCATTATAGAGATTTATTCAATTGGAGATGAAGAAGCATGATTGTTATTGAGCATGATTTAAAGGTAGAGACAACCGAGATAAATTAGCAACATGACATAAGATTTTTCAGAGAAGCCCATCCCCTAGGCTTAAATTTTGCAAGGCAAAGTCAAGTTTGGATGGATGTGATTCAATGTTGCATGATGATTGGTTGGACATACCTTGCGTCATCATCCTTCATTCTTTTTGTTTCAAACCTGGAATGATTAGTGACAAAAATACCCAAAAAAATATGTTCAGAATTATATTTTTATGCTCACTTCACAAGGGCATTATGGAAAAAAGTAAAAGCTCATGTTATCTCCCAAAAGTGCTTGTTTTAGGACAGAAGCTCATCCTTGGGAAACCTTTGAATTGTGTTTCTAATTGGTGAAGTGGTTTCCCCTCCAACACCAATCTTAGGTTGCTTATCTTAAGATTCATGCCAACAAGATTTCCAATATTTATGATAAACATATGCATCTACAACCACCCATTCAATAATTTTATGAATAGGGAGTATGAGGGGTTGCAGATCTCATGTGTGGCAATGTTGGAGACACCAATTGATTCAGGAGATTTCTCATGTGAGCATGGATTTGATAAGGTGTTCATGAAATAACTCCCATGCTCATCGATGTCATCTTCCTTTTCCTGAACCAAGGTTGTTTCTTCATGAATGTGCAATATTTTCCTTGGATTGGAGACTCTTTGGGTGATCTTCTCTAAGGCCTCCTCCAAATTTGGATGAGTCATGCTCATTAAAGGTTGATTTAAGCTCACCATTTGGATCTAAGCCAAGTTTGGATTCTACCCATAAGGCTTCGTCCTTGTCCATCCAATCTTTAGCAACGGCATATGAATTCTTAATACATTCTAGCCAATTCTTAATACATTCCAGCCATTGTCATTGCTCTTCTTAGTCATCCTTGCGGTCTTCATGATTCCTATTCTTTGGTTGTCTTAATGGATTTCTAGGGTCATCATGAGACTTAGGAGAAAGAGAATAAGAGGGATCATCAGGGTCAAGGATGGGTTGAGAGATGGGTTCAAATAAGACATCTAATGTGGGTATAGAAGGGGAGAGGATAGGAGTGACTTCTAATGGCTTGGCTCTCCTTCTATGGCATCACTAGACATGCCATCCTTGAATTCTTCCCAATATCCCACATGGGAATGAGGACGCTTTCTAAGAGATCCCTTCTTGAGAGGATTTGAATTATATTCGCTTGAAGGTCTCATGAGAATTTAGCTCTCCCAAAATCAGCACCAAAGAGGTCAACCTTAATCTCAATAGGGATTTCTAAAGGTGGAATTCCTTCTTCTTTTGGAGGATTTTGGGGTATTGGTGGTTCAAGATTGATAGATAAATCTTGGGATCGGAGTGGTTGTGATTTGGCTATCAAAACTTCCTCTTCTTGTTTCAAAGAGGATTCCTTCTCTTCTTGGAGGAGTTCATAATGAATGATAGTGCAGGGAGTCTTTCCACTACTTCTATCAAGCATAGCCCTTGCTTTACTAGCAAACAAATGTAGGAAAGCTCCTCTAGAGGCTACATCAAGGGATTCCCTAGAATCCTTGCTAAGACCCATGTAAAAATGTTGAAGAAATACATGGTCTTGAATGGCAAGGTCCAGGCCAGTGATGATAAGTTCATTAAAACGATCCCATGATGTACCAAGAGATTCTTCTTCTAGTTGTCTAAAATTCAGAACCTCTTTTTGAAGGCAGACTACTTTAGAGATGGGAAAGAAACATAAACAAAATTTAGAGCATAATATTTCCCAATCTCCTTGCATACTTCCTACGGTTAGGGTTTACCGTTGTTTAGCTCTTCCCATCAAAGAGAACGGGAATAGCTTCCATCTTAAGGTTTTGTTAGACATGCCAGCGATACGCAAGCATGCACAGGTCTATTCAAACTCCCGTAGGTGTGAGTATGGGTTTTCATCGCCTTCTCCTGAGAAGGATTTATCCCAAATCAGTTTTATTAAATACAGGCACAGCTCATAACCAGGTGTTATGATAGGGTTTGAGGATTCTGGTAGCTTTAGGCTTGCGCTCGTGGGTTTAGCATATTGATAGATAGGAGTGGAATCCAAGCTAAATGAAAAAGTAAAACAAAAGAAAGAATAAAAGATAAAAGGTTAAGCTAGGCTTGTAGTTAATTCAGTAACTATTTTCCCCACAATGGCGCTAGAAAGCTTGTTGGTATATTTAATGCACATAGATAAATCTATAAGCACACGAATACTGCTGTAGCTTTCACCCAGAGGTATTCCAAGTATCGTATCCATAGGAAAACATGGGAGACTAACTATGGTCTAACTTAACTAGGGGTAGCAACAAGGTTAGGATAAATAGGAGCGTGGAGAGGACAACTAAGGTTCTCTAGTTCTGACTTGGGTAAGCTTATGTCTTCTACCATTCAACCAGGGACATTACTAGGGAAAGACAATAGCAGAGGATGCTTTTCTTCGCAACTGCTTCCTACGTGCGCCTACAGATGGGAGGTGGACTACAAAGGATCCACGCAGCTATATAGTATAGGCTATATAGAACTTATGTCACACATACGATCTACCACCTTCTGGAATGCAGGGGGCCTCCACGATTAACCCAAGTCTAAGCACCACGCTTACACTTATGATTAATACTTTAACATAGAGCATCTATAGAATAAAGCACTCAAAAAGAGAGTTGTGATCCTGGTGAACAATATAAACAATTACTTACTTGAATTAGATGTTGATTACTAGAGAAATCTCAAAAGAAAGCCCAAGTAGAACTTGGATCCGCCAAGGTACAAGATATAGAGTGAGCACCGATAGGCCAGCACCTCCTCCAAACTCTTCCCTCACTCTCTACCTCACTATTCTATTTATAAGACTAGATCCTATGGAGGACTAATCTTCTCTTGATTGTTGGCTCTGATCCTAAAGATATGAATTAGGGTTTTAGGGATTGCCTGAGGATGGAGGGCAGGGGCTGATATATATAGGCCGGAGCGTCCATCATGAGCCCTTGGATCAAACCAACTTAAAGGATAGCATAGATGCAACCTAGGAGGTAGTGGAGAACTAACATTGTGATGCAGAGGCTGACAGGTGGGCCTAGGGGCTGGGCAGCCTATAGGTGGGCCAGGCAGCCCCACCTGGTTGCCCCTCGGCTCCTGCTTTGGTGTGGTGTCCTCTGGAATCCTCTAGAACCTTTTGGTGCCCATTTTCTATGGATAAGCATGATTAATTCTGACATGTAGGTCCACCTTGATGGTTTTCTAGGTAAACCCTATAGAAAATATAGATTCACCAAAACTCATAGAATTTATTAGTTTAAACACCTAGACCTTTGTTGGTGATCATAATTGTGCCCTTATACATGTTTTATTGATGGTTTATAATGGTTGTTAACTACCATCAACACACAGCAGATAGGCCAGCTAGGTGCTGGGCTAAGCGAGGGCCGAGCAAGTTGGCCACCTTGCCCAGTGGTGCTAAACATGTGATCACCTTGGTGGATCTGGCCAGAGAATCCATTGAGTTAGTTGGTGTCATGGGGCCATACAAGATGGCCATCAGGGTTATAGTGAAGGACAACATACCCATCAAGTATAGGTACTAGCAAAAAAAGGATAGCAAATGGGTGGTTCCATCTAGTCTAATGGAACTTTGCTGGTAGAAGTTGAAGGACCTGTTTGAGTTTCCGGCTGGATTTCATGAAGAGGTTACAAAGGATCGGGAATTCTTTATCATGGGCAACTCATTCAAGTATTTTAGGTACTACCTGAATAAAAACTATGTAAAGAAGGGCATCAAGCCAGAATGGCATAAATACCCACATCAGCAAGAGTTGGAGTGATTTTCGTGAGTTGGAAGGAATCGGAAGAGGCGAAGGAATAGAGTGAGGCAAATACGATCAACTCCCACAAAAATAGGATGCCGCATTGCACCGGCTTGCGTGGCTACATGAGGAAAATCTGAGATTGGGAACAGGAGGAGGAGGAGCTGACCTAGAGCGGTGTTACGGTCTATACATTTGACTGGGATCCTCGCTTTGTAAGGTTCCTTCTTGGGAGGGGGTTACCTTCAACCCAGATGGCTCCCTAAGCTATCGAGATGCTGCAACCGTGGCACTGGCACAAAGGGTGAAGGCAGTCCATGAGGAAGTTGCTAATGGTACTTTCAAGCCTAATAGGGAGAATGATCAGCTGACCCAAGCACTGGGAAACAAAGAGCATCCTGGTTGTATATGAGGGTTTAGACTTATTCCATGGGAGCTTTCCTTCCCAGATGACATCTCCATGTACAAAAGTCGTATGAGGAGGAATGCCCAAAAAGAATTGGAGATGCAATGTCTAATGGAGGCTGTTCAACAAGAAATGAAAGAAAACAATCAACATTTTCTTCAAGAGCTTGAGGGTAGAATGAAGAACTATCCTTCGGCACTCGATGAGGATGTTGTGGTCGGGTTATTAGCTTAGATCAGGTATAGAGTAGCTGTGGATGCACATCACTTCCTCTTGACCATGCATGTCTCATGTTCCCCATTGATAAGATCACGGAGCGAATACCTTGCAACCTATACATGCAAGAGAAGTTCTATAAGACCAAGGTGGCGCAAGGTCTTGCCTATCCTTGTGGCAAAGCAGGGGATGTGCTGCAGAACCATATGTTGCCTGTAGGGTACTCCAAGGTGACCATTGATGTAGTAACTAAGACCAGGTACCGTGCAGTTGAGTTAAATCACCCAGAGGATGAGGATAGGAAGACACTAGGGAGAACTTGGGTTGCTAAGTTTTTTGGCTCAAACGCTACATATCCTTTGGCTTGGATTCTGAATCCGATGATGATATGGATGACGAAGACTCAGAACACTCGCAGCAATATAGGGAACCAAGTATATCATCACCGCTATGGCCCAAGACTCGTAAGACCGGTCCATCTACTAGGACTACAACTCAGCCATCTCAGAACTTGCAAGAAAACACATCGACAAAGGAACCGATATGACACAAGACTCATAAGACTGGTCCATCCACTAGGACTACAACTCAACCATCCCAAAACTTGCAAGAAAACACAACAACAGAGGAAGAACTTGCAGATGCTAAGCTTCAATGGGATAGAGAGGAGGAGACACCTGTATGGCAGTTTTAGGCTAGGGGTGATCTGGTGGCTCCCGAAGAAGTCCTAAAATTAGGACTGAGAGGGCGGGACATGTGTAATTGGTACAAAGGTCAATGTAGTGTCGGGTTTGGTGCAAGAATTTTATATAAACAGTTTTACTAGGGAACAGATGACTCATTGTGGATTTAGTTCAAGGAATTGTCTCAATTTTACCAAAAGTTAGCCCTCGGCATTCATATCATGAGCTTGTGGACCATGTATATCTAGTTAGTACACCATGCATTTTATAGCTCTGAGTTGAGTTTCTAACAACTACACATTGTTTTGTAGGGAGGAGGCAGACTTCTGCAGTGCGCAATAGATTCAAATAGGCTTCTTGAACCTAGTGTTATGCTATCATGGGATACTAAAGTACACCAGCACCATTGATGAATTGGCAAAGAGCTTCTGTCTCAACAAATCCCACAGCATAGTTCAATCATACAACTGTGTGCAAGTTTGTTGTAAATGCCTAATTTTCTACTCCATTACATATTTGAGGGTTGAACCTAATTGGAACCAATGGTGGCGTTGTGAATGCAGCGACGACCATCATGTCCTTCTTGACATCAGCGTAGAGAGGACCATTGTCAACATTTATGACTCTTGAGGGAGCCAACTAGATTACATCCATCCCTTCATTGAGGCACTAAACAAGTAAGACAAGCTACTACTACACTGGCAATGATAAGATTATTTGTTACATAGCTTTTATCATTTTATGTTGCTGTCATCAACTTATCGCACAGGGCCTACGAGAAGTTGAAGCCAAAGTCCAAGAAACATCGTGAGCTTGGCAGATCTGGGTTTCAAGTAGTAACAGTCAGTTTGATCCCAATGCAGCCTATGGGCAATGATCTCTACGAGTTCTATGTCATGCATTACATGCACAGCCTCATCAATGCTCTCTCCGGCTCATAGGTTTGGCCCCTCGGCCCCTTTAGTAAATTTGGATGACCTCATGACATACTTAGAGTGTGTAGCAAAGCTTTTCTTAACTGTGTGTCACCCTTTTCTTGTGTTCTAGACTAAAGTGTCATCTACAATAGAGCTGACAGATTTGGATATATCTAGGTTCCAAGAAGATCTTTTCGGTTTCATTATGCACCAAGTCATCAACACCAAGGGAGTCCATCACCTTCTCTAATCAAGGTGCTAGTGTTCTAAAAAAATATATATTCAATGTTGTTGGATGCTAGACATTATGTCGTTGTGGTTGAAAACTATGTTTGTCGCTGTTGTTTTGTATGGATATTTGTCTCAGTGGTGATGTATGTTTGGATACAATACATTGTCTCTGTCTATATATGTTGCTAGCGATGCGTAAGCCATGAAATTTCTATATTATTTTTGGTGTTATAATGTATTGTGAACAATAATGATGCACAGTGGTAACGCCGGCGGTAATGGACAAAACATTACTACCGGAACAAACACAACAGCGGTAGTGACGTCGCCCATCATTACCACCAGAGGGAACACCGACCGCATGCATTGGCACCTACATCACCACCGGATGGTATGCCGGTCCAGTGTTGATGTTCTCATCATCATAGCTAGATGGTACGCCGGTTCGGCGTTGATGTTCTCATCATCAGAGCTGGATGGTATGCCAGTCCGGTGTTGATGCTCCCATCACCATAGCCAGATGGTATGGCGGACTGGCGTTGATGTTCTCGTCATCATCGCCGGTTGGTATGCTAGCCCAGCAATGATAGGTACACCATCACCGTCGAATGGTATGGCGGTCCAGCTTTGATAGAGGCATCATCACCACCAGATGGTATGCTGGGCCAGCATTGATGGAGGCATCATCACCGACGAATGGCACGTCGGGCCGATGACGATGGACGCATCATTTACATGGAATTATATAGAGATGCCTAGATTGAGCCAAGAGCTTGTTGAGCATTGGCTCCCCGTTAAGAAAGGATTCAGGACATTCAAGCAACACCCTCGTCACTTCAATTCTACAATCTATGACCGAATTAAAGAGGATATTAATTGGTTGTTGCAAGCAGGGTTTATTCAGCCATGCAGGTATGCAGAGTGGGTCTCTAACATTGTGCCTATTGAGAAAAATGATTCTGGGAAGAATAGAGTCTCATTGATTTTAGAGATTTGAATAGAGCTACTCTAAAAGATGAATATCATATACCTTTAGCCGATATGCTTATCAATGATGCTTCAGGACACCAGGGTATTAGCTTTCCTAATGGTAATGCCAGTTATAATCAGATTTTTATGGCCGAGGAAGACATGTCTAAGACGGCCTTCATATGTCCTGGGTTTGTTGGTCTCTTTGAGTGGGTTGTGATGACATTTGGGCTAAAGAATGCAGGTGCTACTTATCAAAGAGCAATGAATTTGATTTTCCATGATCTAATTGGTGTGATTATGGAGGTATACATTGATGATATTGCGATTAAATTGATTGCCCATAAATCTCATTTGGCTGATTTGTCTTGTTTTTGAGAGGAAGCACCGCTATGGATTGAAGATGAGCCCGCTGAAATGTGCCTTTGGAGTATCGGCTGGAAAGTTCTTAGGCTTTATTATTCATGATAAATGCATAGAGATTGATCCCAAGAGGATAGAAAAGATCAAGAAAATTCAGGTGCCTACATGCAAGAAGGACTTGCAAAAGTTCCTAGGGAAGGTGAACTACTTGAGTAGATTTATTGCTAACTTGTCCAGGAAAATTATTCCTTTCAGCCCCATATTAAAGCTGATAGATGAATCTAAATTCACTTGGGGGGCAAAGCAACAAGAAGCATTCGAGAAGATAAAGGAATATCTATCAACACCACCGGTTCTTCGTGCACCTAGAAGAGGAGTTCCTTTCAAATTATATATTGCTGCCGAAGAAAAGATAATCGGGGTTGTTTTGACTCAAGAAGACGAAGGTAAAGAATATGTGATTGCTTGTCTTGGTTGCCGTCTTCTTGATCCCGAGACAAAGTATGCCCATATAGAAAAATTATGCTTGTCACTTTACTATGCTTTTGCTAAGATGAGACATTATCTATTGTCTAGTACATGTGTTGTTGCTTGCTAGGCCGATGTGATAAAGCACATGTTATATCAGCCAATTCTTCATGGAAGGATAGGCAAATGGTCATACACACTAATTGAATATGACATGACATTTGAACCATTGAAAACATTGAAAGGTCAAGTTCTTGCTGATTTTATTGTTGAGCATGTTATTGATTTAGATGATGAAGTCAATTACCTTACTTTTACTACTTTGATGGATCGGTTTGTAAAGATGGCCAAGGTGTTGGTATTATTCTTGTTTCTCCCAATAGTGCTGAAATTGGAATGTCAAACCGATTAGATTTGTATTGTACCAACAATCAAACCGAATATGAAGCTCTCTTATTCGGGTTGATCTTGTTGTGTTCCATGGAAATAAAACATGTTGAAGATTATGGTGATTCTTTGCTGGTGGTACAACAAGATGCTGGTGAATTTCAATGTTTAGAAGGATCACTTAGAACTTATCTTGATGCTAGCCTTGAAATTATTGACTATTTTGCTAAATTCCAAATTCAGCATATTCTGAGTCATGAAAATCAAAAGGCCAACATGTTAGCTCAACAAGCATCTGGCTATGATATCGGTGGACATAATTTTTATATTCAAGAACAGCCGAGTCATGAAATTTTCATTTTTTCTCGTGTAGGTACAGACCAGCCGCTAAGCCGATTGACCTAGTCTGCTCAGCTGACTCCCTCTCTGATCTAGCCAAGTCGGCTCAGCCGACTACCCTATGACTAGTCCGATCAATTAGCTCGAGAAGCTACCAAATCGGACTAATGTAACTTCTAGTGATGTCGGGGATGATTTAGAAGATTGGAGGACTCCCTTGCTGAAATATTTATGTGATCCTAGTGCTAAAATTGATAAAGGTGTTTGGCGGAGCGCTTTCAAATATGTGTTGCCTAATGATGAGCTCTATCGGAGAACCGCCGAAGATTTGCTACTTAACTGCTCGGGATCTAATCAAGCAAGAGTGGCTATGGGAGAAGTCCATGAAGGCATTTGTGGTATGCATCAATCGTCCTCGAAGATCAAGTAGTTATTGCGTAGAGCTAGTTTTTATTGGCCTACTATGATGGCCGGTTACTTTCGTTACTATAAAGTATGCGAAGAGTGCTAGAGGCTTGCAAATGTTCAATTTGTGCCTGCTGCTATGCTTCATCCTATCATCAAACCATGGCCTTTTCGTGGTTGGGGGCTAGACTTCATTGGCCAAATTCATCCCCCATCTTCAAAGGGACACCGTTTTGTGTTGGTTGTTACGGATTACTTTACTAAGTGGACTGAGGCAGTTCCTTTGAAGAATATGACACACAAGGAGGTAATTGAGATCATCACTAAGCATATTATTCATAGATTTAGCCTCCCTCAAACATTAACTGCAGATCAAGGGACATCATTTGTGTCCAAGGAGGTGAGGAAATTTGTTGAATTATATAAGATCAAGTTGCTCAATTCATCTCCATACTATGCTCAAGCTAATGGCCAGGCTGAGTCTAGTAACAAGACTTTGACCAAGCTTATTAAAAAGAAGATTGAGGAGAACCCAAGGAAGTGGCATGAAGTTTTGTCTGAACCTCTGTGGGCACATCACATTTGAAGGCATGGTGCTACAAAAGTTACTCCTTTTGAGCTGGTATATGGTCAAGAGGCCATGTTACCCATCGAGGTGAATTTGGATGCATATAGCCTTGCTAAACAAAATGATCTATCTGCTGTTATATATCATGATTTAATGATGGATAATATCGACGAGGTGACCGATGTGAGATTAAAGGCTCTCAAGAAAATAGAGAAAGACAAGGCTAGAGTAGCCAAGGCGTATAATAAGAAAGTCAAGAGCAAATCCTTCCAATTTGGAGAACTAGTGTGAAAAACCATACGACCAATTGTATCGAAGAGCAATCAGTTTGGCAAGTGGTCACCAAATTGGAAGTGTCCTTACAAAGTGATCAAAGTCAGATTCAGAAATTCCTATCTACTAGAGACATTGCAAGGTGAACTTCTCACAAGAGCAATCAATGGGAGGTACTTGAAAAAGTATTTTCCAAGTGTTTGGCAAGAAGCCTAAGTGCTCTCCAAGCAATGGCCAATACATGTATCGCCTTTAGAACAAAAATGGCCAATGTATACATCGTCCTTAGTCGCTGAGCAGCCGATGAGATGGGTATCATCGCTGTTTGGTTTTATTTTGTTTGATTAAATGTTTTCAAGTTCATGCATCATTCACCTAAAAACAGGGAGGCATACACTACTACAGAAAACCATTTTTAGGGGCAGCTCGTAACCCTTTGTAGGGGCGGTTTGGCTAGCCGCCCCTACCGAACCGTCTCTACAAATCATGCATTTGTAGGGGTGGCTCATATTACCAGCCACCCCTACAAATAGATTTGTAGGGGCAACTGTAGTACCAGCCACCCCTACAAATCGATTTGTAGGGGAGGCTGTAGTACTAGCCACCTCTATAATACCTATTTGTAGGGGTGGCTGTAGTACTAGCCGCCTCTATAATACCTATTTGTAGGGGCGGTTCAATCTAGAACCGCCTCTACAGTATGTTTTCCTGCAAAAAAAATTCAAATTTACAATTCAAATTCGACCAGAACACTGTTTGTTTCCGCATATTCCATCCAGCGTTCGTGTTGTCGAATGCCCCGCGACCAATGTTCCAAACCGCGTTCGCGTTGCCAAACACCCCACGACCAGCGTTCCAAACCGCATTCACGTTGCTGAACGTCCCGCGACCAATGTTCCGAACCGTGTTCGCGTTGCCGAATGCCCCGCGACCAGCGTTTCAAACCCCTTAGACTACAAGCACAAGACTATTATATAAACTACAATTACAAGTCCAATTCACAACAATATATACAATCCATCATTAAATATACAAATTCCATACACATTGTTATCAACATCCTAGAGCTAGCCTTTTAGTCTCACGAAGGTGTTGGTACTGAGGATTTCTACCTAAGTTAGACTCTCGGTCATGGTATGCACCTTTGACATGTACAATCTGGTCCAATATGAAGTTGCAAAGGTTGCCGATGAGCTATAAGAGTTGGTCATCCTTGTATGGGTCTCTTTTCATTCCTTTCTCTTCTTTCCACTATAAGAGAACAAGTTTTGGTTTAGTATTTCATACCATGTATGAAGTTTTTATACTACGGGTGAAGAGGTTCAAACTTACCCTTAAGGGGTGTCTCCTGTAGGCACCGGTGTTACTCATCATAGAACATATATAGTATCCACAATGTACACTCCCAGGCTTCTGCTTGGGGCACTGTGTGTTTTGCATATGAAAATGTTAAGTAATGCTTTTGACAGCCATGTAATGGAGTACTAAAGAAGTAAGTTACACTTACCGCATATAGTGTTTTTATAGCAAGCTTTTCCTTCCTTGCTAGATCATGCCTTCCATGATGATTAGTGACATAGAACCTAAATGACCTGTTCAAATTATTTTAGCAAATACAACTTGTTAGTATCCAAAAGTGAACGTTACAAGTATGTATACAAACATATAAGCTAATGAGGATTGTCGATATGTATACGTCTTGAGAATCGATATGAAGTCTTTGTATGTCACCGGGTCCCTATCTATTGAATCAAAGATCCATGCCATGCTCCTCTCGACATCGACGGCTATATAAATCCAGTGGTTGCTGCATGGATTTAATCATAGAACTAGATAAGCTCTTTTGCATTGAATAAAATATATCGAACAAAGCTTTAAGTATAAGTTTAACTTACTCGAAGTTGTATGGTAGCCATATAGTAGAGTGTTGTTGGAGAGTTTTGAAAGCCAGGGCAATGTATGCCGCAACCTTAAGGGACTCTTCCCTTAGTTTCACCGTACGGATGTGCTCTTTCTCTCAAAGAGTCTTTGCAGCAGCTAGCTCTTTGGCATCCAGTTTCCACCGTTTAGGGTAATTAAAATTTGTTTGGGCTATAGCTTGAGGGTCCAGATACCCGGCTTTCACACTTGGCATTTGTTTGACAATGTGCACTTACATTCTTCAAATCACAGCGTGGGTTAGTTACAACAAAATTCAAAGATTACATTCATATCATATCGGGAGGACAAGGACTTATAGGCACCACATGCGAATTAGATTCATCTCCATTTCTCACAGGTGAAAACATGTGTGCATGTCATTGAAGTCAAAGACAATTTTCCTGGCTAGGCTTCCAAATGTGCCGGTGGGGAAGCATGCTTGTATGAGGTGTATGCTCATTGGGAGAACACGCAAGTACCAATCATGGAACCTTCTCATTCCAAGTGGTAGGCGCTGGATGTCCCGGTTTGGCAGGAAGGGCTTGCCTCTTTCATATGTTTTCGAGCAATCCTTTGACCATTTGATGGCATCAACATTTGGATACTACTTTGCAATTTGGTGGAGTTTGCTAGTGACAGCCTCCTCAGAACCCTATGATGGGACTTTTTTAACTTGGTTCTCAGGCTTGAACTGGTCATGGGAATACCACTTGGACACCAACGAGACGTCTTTCATTGAAACATAAACTGGCCTTATGGTGATTGGATGCTTCTTTCGAAGTTCCCATTTAGGCATGTCCTCATCTTCTTATGCATCACCTTCTTCAGGAGGCACTCGTTATTCATGTATCGGCTATGCTTGTTGAGAAGACTGTGGCATCTCATCATGCACTTGCTCGGTACGAGCTGGAGAAGGTTATGGCATCTCATCAGGCACATGCTCGCTAGGAGGTGGGGAAGAATGTGGCATCTTAGGAATGTGGTGGTCATGAGATGGTGAAAATATCTCCCCGACCTCAACAACTTGCTCCAAATTTGGGAGAGTGGGAGGCGGCGAAGAAGCAGTCAATATAATGTCCCATTTGTGCCAGAGGATGAACTACCTCATAATGTCTCCAAGTAACACTAGCCCCTCGAGAGTTGCGTAGTCTATACTCCACTGCATGAACTCGGGCTTCATGGTATGCACCTCAACCCTAGTGTAGTCTGGCGGTATCTTATTATTGTGGTGTAAGCCACCGGGAGGATGTGCCACACCCATTGCCACCTCCATCATAGTGTTTGTCGGCCGCTGAGAAACACCAAAGTGCAACTAGTTGGTTCCCGTATGCGATCGATGGGGGTTGTGGTTGTAGTGGAACCTTGGCTGCTAGGAACTTTTGGAGGGCTACCAACTAATGCCAGTTCTCCCGACGGCGTCACTAATATCTGTGGCTCCATAGACAGTCCTTGCTCCTCCAGCGCCTTCACAACTAGAGCCTTTACTTGGAGCTCAAGATTAGTCTCCCGGTCTCTGCCATGTTTCTTGTACATGTGTCTATCCTCTTCGAATCCTTACTTCTAGGTCATCCTTTTCCCTAGCCCCCTGGTGTGGCCTGTGTGCTCCTTGTTTCCCAAGCCAAGGCTAAGCTCGTCCCTCTCTCTAGAAGGATTGAATGAGCCCTTCTCCTTGTCTTTAGTATATTTCAGTATCCTTGATACTGCCTCTTGGGTCTCTGGCTTATCAAACTTAAGATTACAACCGGATGATTCTGTACTCCTCGCATAAATCCAATTCCTTGAGCGTACCTTCCAATTTGTCACATCGATATTCCCAGCAGTTGTGGCCTCTTCATCCATGTTCCTAAATTGCTCTTCTTTGGCATAGTAGCCACTAGGGCCTAGATGATGGTGGTGTTTGTTCCTCTTTGCCAGCTTAGTGTTACAGGCACTGAGCTCCAATGCCTCCAGTGAAGTCTTTTGAGCCACGAGCTCCTCCCATTGATTAGGAGTTATTTTGTCGAACTCATTGAAGGGAGTTAACCACTTTTGGATATACTTTGTGTTGAGCTCTGACCTCCAATGTCGGAATGACTCTCCCATCATCCTAAAAGCATTTTTTACCAGCTCGTGCTTACCCTCTGAAAATCTAAAATTGAGCTTTAGCTGCCTATCCCATAGTTCATTCTTTTTGTTCTCTGGTACCTCCTTCTAGTTAGGGATTGTTGGGTTCAATTTATCTCTTACTAGGGCCCCGATCACATTACAGAATCGTCCTCTTAATTCCTTTGGCTCAAGGATCTCTCCTGCTGGCCCGACCTTCGTTATCACATAGCATGCCTTATCTAGATATAGATTTCCTTTTCTATCCCCTTGTTTCCTCTTAGGCTTGGTAGTCATGGTTGTGTCTTGAGGTTGTGGAGCAGAGGCATCGTGATCCATCTCTATGGCTATTGCCTCTGCTCTCCTTTCCTCTACTCCATCTTGTCCAGTGAGATATCGTGGATGTCGATGTCATCTTTTTCGAGTTTTAGGAGGGACCTGTATATACGATAGGTCAAAGTGTTAGTAGAGGTAACATAGCCAAAGCTTTAGCAAAATTTACAAGCTAAGGCTTTTTCCCTACCTCCTCGTTTGGGTCAAAATCCTTGTCCAAATCTTCCTCCGTTGTCCTCCTTCTGGCTTCACGTGGAAAGGATCCTTAGGACTTTCATATCCCTCTTTTGAGTCATCATCATCATCATCCTCTTCTTCTTTGCCTTCAGCAGCCTCTCCTGCTCTTCCTTCTGCTCCCCCTTCCTCCTCGTCACACTGCTCTTGAGTAAGCATCACTTCTAGATCCTTTTCTAACTCGTTATTGAAATGCTCCTGAGTTAGCTGGTCCTCTAGTGCTTGCTCCTCATAGGTTGGCTGCTCATCATGCTCGGGGCATCGGGCTGCACTATCTGGTGTCCACGATATTATTTCACGCTTTGTTGTAATAGATGCAAGAAAGTGTGCTTTAGGTATGCGAGAAGGTATAAGAAATAAAAAAGGTCTATAAACCAAAGTAGTCCTATAAAACAACAATATATCAAAAAACAAGTAGTAGCAGTAGTAGAGGCCTCAGAAACATGTCAATCATCATTTAATCAAGAACTTGGAGCATCAAGGCATCATAACAGAGAAGAGAGGAGAAGGTAATGTAGGGGTGGCTACTAATGATGCCAAGTTCCTTACAAGTTCTTGATCATCAGCTCATATTCCATATAATGTATGGACTTGGACAATTTCATCATTGGCAAAACAAAGGAGAG
Source organism: Miscanthus floridulus (assembly GCF_019320115.1). Lineage (NCBI taxonomy): Eukaryota > Viridiplantae > Streptophyta > Magnoliopsida > Poales > Poaceae > Miscanthus > Miscanthus floridulus. The sequence goes on along the minus strand of NC_089580.1, from coordinate 107,761,304 downwards.
GAGAGGAGAGGGGAAATTTGGCAAAAAAAGCAACAGCTGCTTAACAAACATAGAGAGAAAAAGGTGTAAAAAAAGCAGCAGCTGCCTCCCAAACATAGAGGATAGGAAAGGTGGCAAAAATAGAGAAGAGGGGAGATTTGGCAAAAAAAAGAAGGTGCTGCTTCCCCAAAAAAGCAACAGCTGCCATACTGACTTTGCTCGATCACACATGAACATCATATGCTTAATATCTTCTGAACCTAATAGGCAGATCGGACAATCAGAAGTAGTAGGGAAGTAGTAGAATTAGTTGATAGAAGTATAAGTAGTTGATAGAAGACAGAAGTAGAAGTAGGAACAGTAGTAGTAGGGAAGTAGTTGAAGTAGCAAAAAAAACAACAACTGCTTAGGAGAGGAGAGGAGTAGAGTGGAGTAGAGGAGAGTAGTAGTAGAAGAGGAGTGGTAGAGTAGTAGGAGAAGAGCAGGAGGATAGTATAGTAGTAGAGTAGTAGTAGGAGTAGCAAGTAGTAGTAATAGGAGTTGTAGGAGACCAACCAGCAGCTACTAGTAGTAAGAGTTGATAGAAGACAGAAGATAATAAGTAGCAATAGTAGTAAGTAGAGAGAGGAGTAGTAGGAGTAGCAAGTAGTAGTAGGAGCAGCTGGCCAGTAGCCACCAAGTACTAGGAGCAGACAGCAAGTACAGAGAAGATTAGTAGCCACCAGCCACATAGTAAGAGAGAATAGTAGTAGAGAGTAGAGACTATGGAGCAGTAGAGCAGTAGTAGGACAGCAAGTAGTTGTAGGAGACCAACCAGCAGCCATAGTTAGGAAAGCAGCAGCAGTTAGGAGAAGTTAATAAGTAGCAGTAGTAGTAAGTAGAGAGAGAGGAGGACAGCCAGCAAGCAATGAAAATAAAAATCAACTATCTATGTTCCCAATAAAAAGGTGTGCTATGAAGTTTTCATTTTAACAAACTAGAAGAGAAACCAGCAATGTGACAGGTAGCTACGTAGAACTTTCATGTACACACAGAACTAACAAAAAAATGTGTGAACTTATAGTCCATTAAATTACGTAGGAAAGTTGAATTTGCAATTATTTACAGGCCCAGTTATACAGATGGTTGAACTAGATGCCAAATTTGGAAATTAAACAAGTTGAGGTTTTTTCTCACAAGAACACCAAGCTGTAGTGGCTTATAAAAATGACAAGCCACAGACTGCTCTAGCCGCACAACACTGTGGAAAGGGTAGTAGTTCATAATGATGATGCTGGTGATACAATGTATAATACATTGTTAAAGCACGCTAGAACAATTCCTGCGAGTGTGCCAGTTGGCAACTAGTTCATGGTATAATGTACTACATCTAACAAACAGAGGAAATTGAAGTAAAGACTGATTAATTGAATACATGTTAAATTCAAGAGCAAGCACATATGTCACTGGTACATGGGCAAATAAATGATTTTGGACAACAGTTCAAAACATATCATAGCAATGGAAAATAGCAAGGCTAACAGTAAAAAATGAGAGGCTAGGTGCAGTGCAAAGAGTGCTACAAAGGCAAACATTAACACTAGGATATCATGCCAACTACATGAGAGATGCCTTGTGCCCTCTACACACACGAGAACATGTCCCTATGGTAAATAGTTCTACAGCTGGGTCACATGAGATGGCAACGTTGAAGACAGTTACCAAAAGCACCCTTATCATGCTTCAAACACAGCTCTATTTTTCGCAGTATCATTTATTCTTTGGCCAAACTCTGCCTACAGGACACAGAACAGGCATGATACACAAAAGATCATTTACCCAAATCTTCCCCTCCACTCTACACATTCTTCAGGGAACTCCCAAAATACTACCCACCTAGACAATTTACATGCTGCAATGATAAAAGTAAGGTGTAGAACAGCTTTGGTGGCCAAATCCTTCTAGTGGGTCGCCTCAATACCTAGGTGCATGTCGTTTTATGGTCGCCTCAATGCCAGTGGCTAAATGCCTCAATGTAAAGAAAGACTACACTAGCAATAAATATAAAAAATTTGGTGCATGTCGTGTAATCCCCCACTACAAAACATTAGGTTTAACTTATATGTTCAAGTAAGAGCTTAAAAATTGAACACCACCTGAGGCACCTCAAAATTTCAATGTTTTACACATTATCATTAGAATGTGCACACTGTTAGATGTTGCTTGATTTAATACAAACTGATTTATTTTTTGTGACAGTTACTAGCTTGCTTCAATAGATAAGCTCAAACAAAACATAGAACTGGTGCTTAGGTCATGCCGCATGCATAAAAAACACTAACGTCAAAGTTGTTGATTAGTGACTGCAAGAGATTGAGTTTCCTAAGTTTCCAAAGACAACTAAGATATTTTACAAAATCACAGACAAAAGATTTGGGTCATATGGATGGGAAAAAAATTGGGATGTAAAGAGCAATTAGCGAAACTGAATATTCATTAACATTGTTATCCCAAGGACCCTAGAAGAAGTGAAGAACGCCAATGCAACTTTGTATCCATACAGCACTGTTCATTACTATTCCACATGATTTCATAGCACTGTTCCCCTTTGAGAGAATCTCATGCTCCTAATACTACATAACAGTACAAAGAATGGACAACCAAAAAAGAGGATAAAATTCAGGCTTTATTAATTTCAAAATCAACCATCTATCTACTAGGGGAAACTATCCATAACCAAAAAAAAGGAAGGCATTTTGAAGTGGCATAATTTAGCACTGATCCAAAACACTAGCCAATGCAACTTGCTGTAGCACTCATATACAAAGAAAAACAAATAGATTTCAATTCAACACATCCATTCGATGCCACCAAGGAGAACATGCCCAACGAACTAGCCATGATGATGAGAGGTCACTACTACTAATTGAGCCATTGAAGGAAAAACAAAAAAATAGTGCAAAGAGCTAGAAGGAAGCATCAGCACACTCACCGGAGAGCTCAGGAAGGAGTGAGGACGCCAGTGGAGGTGCACGGACGCCGAAGAGCATGGGAAGGAGTGTGGACACCGGTGGAGGTGCGTGGAGGCCGCCCGCTGTTGGAGGTGTAGACGGTAGGGAAGGAGTGCGAATGTCGGAGAGCTCGGGCACTGTGGCCGCTTGCCGTGGGAGGGAGCACGGACGGCCGATGCACCTAGGCCATGGGAGGGTGGGGAGCAGGCCCACGGCAAATCAAGGTCGAAAACCCTAGCGCCACTAGCCGGGTGCGGAGAGGGGGCGCGGGCGACGGGAGAGGTCCGGGAGGCAGCGTCGGTGGGACGCTGGGGAAGGAGTGGGCAGCCTGACAGCATCGGAGAAAGAAGAGAGCGCCCTACAGGTTTTCACCCGTGCACCCTTGTATTTATACTCAGGCCAATTTCTAGGGGCGGTTCCTAATCCAGCCGCCCCTACAAATGCCCCTACAAATGCATTTGTAGGGGCGGTCCCTGATCCAACCGCCGCTACAAATATTTTCTATTTTTTTAAATTATTAATTCTGTATTTTTATATCATAAAAACACAAAGCAATATAAAAACAATTGTATATATGCACAATATAATGTTTTGTATTATTCTATATATGCAGAAAAATATATAAAAACAATTGTAGTCAAAACAATATAGAAAACAAAAAAACAAAAATTAAAATTTTGAATTTTAAAACTTCAACTACAATTTTATGACATTAAATGAAATAAAATGAAAATATTGTAAACATAAAAGTTGTATAACTCATCAACATGTACAACTTTTATTTTGGTCATCTTGTCATGTGACTTTGATTGAACGATTCAAAATTTGAAATTCAAACAATTTCAACTTGAAACAATATTTTGAAAGAGTAAATGATTTTAGATGAAAAACTCATGAATACCAAAGTTGTAGAACTCATCAATATGTACAACTTTTATGTTGATCATATTTTCATTTGACCAAATTTGAATAGTTGAAATTTTGAATTTCAATAAATGGCAACTTCAAACAAGATTTTGAAAACCTTAAATGATTTCAACAATAAAAGTCGTGAACATAAAAGTTGTTGAACTCATCACTATCTACAACTTTTATTTTGGTCACTTCTTCATGTGACAAAGTATTAGTAAACATTGTTCACAAATTCACATATGACTCATAGTTTCACGAACTATACGAGAAACATGTTGATTTGTGGACAATGTTTACTATCACTTTGTCAGATGAAGAAATGATCAAAATAAAAGTTGTAGATCTTGATGAGTTATACAACTTTGGTATTCATCACTTTTTCAACTAAAATCATTTAATGGTTGAAAATCTCATTCGAACTTGTCATTTTTCAAAATTTGAAAATTCAAAGTGCTCAAACTTTGTCAAATGAAAAGGATGACCAAATCAACACACTAACTTGATAGGGCATGATTTTAGAAAATTTTAGGAAAAAACCATCACATTTGGAGTTAGTATGAGGGAGAAAGACTAGTTACAAATTTTACCCAGAGATTAAAAAGAAAAATCACAACTGTTCATGATGATCAATGATGAACAAGTGTGATTTCTTTTTTTAATCTGTGGCTGAAACTTATTACTAGTTTTTCTCCCTCATACTAACTCCAAATATGATGGATTTTTTCATAAAATTTTCTAAAATCATGCTCTATCATTTTAGTCTAGTCATCTATCCTTGTCACTAATTTTGAACAATTCAAATTTTGAATTTTAGAAAATGACAGCTTCAAACCTGATTTTCAAACACTAAATGATTTCAGCTGTAAAGGTGATTAATATAAAAGTTGTATAACTCATCAAGACCTCCTACTTTTATTTTGATCATTTCTTCATTTCATAAAGTGTTAAGTGATTTCATAAAGTTTTAGTAGTAATAGAGTGGATGTTCAAATAGATTCATCTGGATGTTGCAAAGGGTAGTCTCACACACATGCATAAATGCAGTCTCACATATATACAAAAATATGTAGTCTTACACACATACATAAATATATAGTCTCACATGCATGCATAAACGAAGTCTTACAAACACACACACAAACACTCCACATTCAACAACTAGCTAGCCCGTTGTAACGACTTTCCCCTTGACACCTTTTCGTTCCCATGGCAATATGTCTTTGGGTAGGTTCTTTTCCACAACACTAATCTTCTTAGGAAAGTCTATGAATAGCAGCATCTCATCGTAGTTATTGTAAGCTTCAACATTGTCCACGCCATCAACTCCAATAATGTGTTGTTTTCTGGAGGCAACCACGTGATTTATCTTCTTCTTCGGGGGGAGGTTACTTTGTGGGTCAAACATATAGAAAACTTGTGCGACACGTGAAGCGAGCACCCAAGGGTCATCTTGGTAGCCTAGATTCTCGAGGTCTAGGACTCTCAATCCGATCTCATTCAGTTGGTGTTGTTTGATCCAGTGGCATCGAAATAGGGCCACCGTTATATCCCTTCCATAGTCAAGTTCCCATATCTCTTCAATGATGCCAAAGTATTGTATCTTTTGCCCTAATATATTGAGAGCCTCTATTCAAATGCCGCTGTTTTGGTTCACATATTTACTATCCTTTGCGCGGGTATAGTACGTATACCCATTGATGTCATAAGCATTCCAAGATGTCACTTGTCTCGATGGCCCCTCCACCAACCTATTGATGGTAATAGAGTCTATGGTTTCTCCAAGCGGTATGTTTTGGTCCTTCAACCATGTAGTTAGTTGTTGCTTATATTGTTTCATGACCCAATCATCCGAACGGCCATTTCTCTCCGCCATAATGATAGCCAAGTGTTCATCAATGTACGGTTGCATCAGTTGTGTACTCTACAAGACACTATAATGTGCTCGACTCACCTCTTTGTAATCATGGTCGATGAACACTTTTCTACCACTGGTGCCCTTCCTAGCCAGCCTACCCTTGTGACGAGAATCAGGTTTACCAATCCCTTTCTATACTTTTAGATACTCTTGACAGCACTCAACGCCTTCTTCAGTACAGTAACCCTCTATCATGGAGCCCTCTGGGTATGCTCGATTATGCATGTATTGACTTAGAACTGACATGAACTGCTCGTAGGACCACATTTCATGCAAGTATCAAGGGCCCAGTGCCTGTATCTAATGAACCATGTGAATCATGAGATGTGGCATTATATCAAAAAAAGCAGGAGGTAAACACATCTCCAATTGGTTTTGTGTCTCCACCACAAATTCATGTAGGTCACTTAGCTCTTGCTTGCCAATCGTCTTCTGTGAGATCTTCGAAAAGAAGTAGCACATGCGGGTGATGGCCATTTTCAAGAACTCTGGCTTTATAGCCCTGATTGCAATAGGTAGAAACACTGTCAGCATCACATGGCAATTGTGAGCCTTGCAGTGTGTTATTGACAAGTCCTTCATCGACACTAGCTTCTTCACATTTGTGGAAAACCCAGTCGGGACTTTGATCTCCCTCAGGAAAGTGCATATAGCTCTCTTCTCATCTGGTGTTAGATTGAAGCACGCCGCGGGCAGAGTATATTTTCCATTAGCCTCAGGTACCAGGTGAAGCTATGGCATCACGTTTAGCTGCACCATGTCTTTCTGTGCTTTCAGACCATCCTTTGACTTGCCTGTGTCCATCAAGGTAGCAATGAGACTCTCAAAGACATTCTTCTGTACGTGCATAGCATCAATGGCATGGGGGACCTCCAAGTCTGGCCAATAAGGCAGATACTAAAAGAAGATCGATTGTTTCTCGAAAGGTACTCCTTCGATAGGAGGTGTGCTTCTATCTATGTTCGTCCCATCCGGATTCTTCTTTCCATAGATGATGCCTATGTTTTTCACCATTTTGTACATGTGTTCTCCGTTATGACGTCTCTCCGGAGGGGGTTCAATCTCTAGGGCGTTGTCATAAAATCTAAAGAACAATTTGCTGTGGTACTTGTGACTTGTCTTTAAGAAGCATCGGTTCCTTAGGTAAACTATCTTCTTGGATGCATCTAGGTACACCCATGTAGTACCATCCAAGCAAACCAAGCATCCCATCTTTGCTTTGATCTATCCAGACAAAGCAAACAGCGCGGGGTAATCATTGGTAGTAACAAATATTATTGCTCTACATATGAAGTCCTCCTTTCAGAACGCATCGTACATCTGCTCCCCATGCCTCCATAGCCTCTCCATTTCTTGCATCAAAGGCTCAAGGAACATGTCTGTATCAATGCCTCGTTGTTTAGGGCTAGAAATAAGAATAGTGAGGAGAAGGTACTTTCTCTTCTGACGCAACCATGTTGGGATGTTGTACATGGTCAAGATCACTGGCCATGTGATGTGGTCGCTCATCCTCTCATTGAAGGGATTCATTCCATCGATGCTCAAGCCAAACCATACATTCCTTGGGTCATCGCTGAATTCTTTGTGCTTCTCATCAAACCTTTACCACTGACTACAATCAGCCGGGTGTGCAATCTTATCATCATCCACCTTGCGCTCATCATCCCACCATGTCATGAGTGCGGCTTCTTTAGGGTTTCGGAAGATACGTCTCAAGCGGTCGGTCACTGGTAGGTACCACATTACCAAGGCAGGAATTCTTCTCTGCTTTGCATCATTGCCTAATGGAGTGTCCTCTAGGGGCTGAGATTCTTGTACCACCTTTTTTGTACCCTTCTTATTCCTCTTTTTCCCCGTGGAGGCTTTGTCCCCATCGTAAAGGTCATTGTTCTTGTATAGGCTGGCCCCACATCGGGGACATTTATCTAGTGACTTGAATGTTTTGCCACGAAAAAGTATATAGTGGTTGGGGCATGCATGGATTTTTTCAACCCCCATTGTCAATGGACTTATGACCTTATTCGCTTGGTATGTGTTGGCGGAAACTGAGTTTGGTTATGGCAGCACCCATGACAGGAGATGCAATAGATCATTGAAACTACAGTCTGACCAGCCATACTTAGCCTTTAGGATGAGTAGCTCAAGCATAAAATGTAGTAATGTCCAATGTGTCGGACAGCCCTTTTCAACACCATACACAGTCTCCTTCGATGCTTTTGTCACCCTTTCTAAATTTTCTAGACCTTTTGGGTTATTTAGTAAAATCTCTGGTCCAAGGGCTCGAATCATGTCCTCTAAATCATCTTCATCCCCGACACGTGCTCCACCATCATTATTGGCACCACCTTCGTCGTTACCATCCCAACCACCAGCATCACCATTGCCAAACTCAAAATCCATTTGTGCATCAAGCTCTGCTGAATATTGGGACAGGGATTCTATGGTTTCATCGTCGTATTCCTCCTCATCCTTGTCGTTAACAATAACCGTTTCACCATGATGAATCCACACTGTGTAGTCCTCAACAAATCCTCGCATAATCAAATGTGATCTGATGATAGTCACATCTGTCCATGCCATACGGTTCTTGCAATCTTTACAGGGGCAAATAATTGTATCCTTATTCTCTTTCAATGTCGTTGCATGCTTCTTTGCGGCTTCAATAAATTTATCCACCTCTTCACGAAAACCTGCCTTGAACCTTAACAAACCATATATCCAAGAGTTCCTATACTCCATCTTTTACAACAACAACAAAACAAACATTAAAGGACTACTTATTCAGATATATATAAAAATGAATCAAATTAATAATTACTTGAGAATAATTGTATATACTTTAGATATATATGAATATAAATCTAATATAATTACATGAAGCATACAAACACACCATGGTAGAGGAAAATTAATTAATGGTCCAATTATCCATAAATAATTAAAATACATATTTATTGATTACAATAAACAATTTCAAAGACAACAATTAGCAACAATTATACTTTACCTAATATCTTTCATACAAACCCTAGTTCAATTTTATCAAACATAAATTTACAAAAACGAAATTAATAAAAAAACCAAACCCTATATCTAGATCTACATGCACATGAAACATGCATAAAACTAACTAATTGTTCACTAAAATCAAGAAACATGGACCAAATAAGGGTATGATCTTGTTCCCCTCCCTAATTTAACCTAGTACATTTAAAACTTGGGTCTAATTTGCTTCATAAGTAGCTCAAGCCCCATAGAAGAGAGAGGAAAACAAAACTTTAATTACTCACTAACCAACCATTAAAACTTCAAAAAAAAGTGTGGAATAGCATTTTCTTACCTTCTACAACCTCTCCACCAAAGGATTTGAGACCAAAACCTTCCCCCCTTAGTAGAGCAATTTTTGGGAGGTGCCCAAGGCCTCCCCACCTTTCTTTCATGGGTTGGAGTGAGTGACCTAAGGAGGAAGAAAGTGCTAGAGTTGTGCTATATGTGGGTCATTTGTAGGGGCGGCTGGTGATTGAGCCGCCCCTACAAATCAGAGGTATTTTATACGGGGGCATTTGTAGGGGCAGCTCAATCACCAGCCGCCCCTACAAATAGAAACACTGGGGACGGCTGGTGAGTGAGCTGCCCCTACAAATCAGACCCATTTGTAGGGGCAACTCGTATCACCAGCCGCCCCTGCTATTCCATTTGTAGGGGCGACTGCTGTCTAGGCTCCCAAGCACGCCACTATAGGGGCAGCGCCATCACCAGCCGCCCCTACAAAAAATTCATCCGTTGCTAAAAAATGTTTTTTACGTAGTGATATGTTGACACTCAAACATGTTCCATGGTGATTTTGGGCACCATGAATAAGTTATTAGCATATTGGACATGTTTGGAGTCAAGCAGCATGACAAAATAGCGAACAAGATGCATGGAGAAGAAGGCGAGCCAAGCTAGTTGGCTTGGCTAGCTAACCCCCCCCCCCCCCAATCGGCTAGCCAACAACCGAAGTCGTCTAAGCCGACTACTCCTTCATCTAGCCCGTGGGGGCTACCCAGGCCCGAAGGAGTTGGCTTAGCTGACTCCTACTGTCAGCTTAGCCGACTCGTCTCTAGAAACTGACTCAGTTAACACTAAAAGTTGGTTTTAGGTAATTTTTGACATGGGAACTTAGAGATTATGATTTAGACTTGTTTCCTACTGGGATAAGACCAACCCCTCTATAAATACAAGAGGTTCACGACTGATTGAGTTTCCATCTATCCAATCATCTAAAAAATACATCAATCAACTCATTTTGCCCTTTTACCCCTTCTTCAACCCCTTCTGCTATTCGGCACGTCTCCCAGCAAGATTTGATGGCATCCTAGGCGGCCTTGCTGGTCCTTGGAGATCCTCACATGCTCCTCCCCGATAGTCTTCCTAGGAGAAGTTCAGGAGCGTTTTCAGCAAAGAACGGGCTCTACATCTGCCTTATCGGTCTCTAGATCAGTTTGGTCAATTACGCTACGTCATTGCTGTGTTGTAGGTTGTGTGCAACCTCTTTGGGTGTCCAAGGCCCTCGCTGGTGTGTTGGCTTGAGGTCCTCTTCAACATCAATAGAATACATGCATGGCAGGTGGCTGCATGGTCGTAAGCCATGGTGCAAGAAGGGTTGTAGCCCCAATGTACACAATACACGCATACCATCAACTACTTGAATCCACGCTATGCCCATGTAGTAACTGTAACAACCCAAAAATCCGTACACTAAAAATACCAACTACAAAATTTTTCTTAAAATTCCCATGTGATGATGAGTGTCATGTATAGAAACCCAACCTAAGAGATGCATTAGGTCTAACCCCAACCCAAGTCAACACATAAGCATGTCATGTCATTAGTTAACTATGATTATTTAAAATCTAACAAATAAAGTATTGCATATGTTGTTAATTCAAATTGTGATTTGGATTTCCATTTGCTTTATGTTATGCTTAACAAATCCATTAAAGTAATAAACCATAAAATAATTATTAAACAAATCAAAAGAACAAATGCTTAAAGAGAAAATTATTTCTATTTTTGTATAACAAAACTACACTTATCTTTGTTATCCAAATAGCTAAATAAATTCCTAATTTATATATAAAAGAATGTTGTGGGCCTCATATCTAAAACTCCAATAAGGTACACCAATTTTGAATTCAAATTCCAAAATCAAAATTGAATTCAAGTAAAGAAGAAGGAAAAAATAAAACAGAAAAAGAAAAAGGGGAAGAAGAAGGCCTCGCAGGCCAGCTCGGCCTGCTCAGCCTGCAAGCCAGCCCTACATCGCGTGCAGGCCTACTCACGTGACCGTGCGACCAGCCCAGCAAATGGCCCAACACGCCACCCACGCCCGCGCGCCTCTCCGCTTGCTTGATGTCTCTGCCGCCGGACCCCACGCGTCAGCCACACGCCGCCACAGTGTCATCTTCTCCACGCCAACGCCTCAACCGCCCACCGACCGGAGGTCGACAGCCCTAGTAGGAGCGGACCAGGGGGTCACACCCGGGGCATGACCCTATCTCCTTGGCGCCGCGCCCACGCAACCACTCGCGGCCGTTGGATGCAAGCTCGCGCCTCCGATCTCCCTTGATCCCCATCCACCGATCACCGGGCTCCGCCATTCCCCGATCGGCTATAAAGCCCCAGCCCTGGTGCCCTAAGCTCTCAACGCCCTGCCGCCACTTTGTGGCCATCCCGTGCACACCTGAGCCAGAGAAGGGTGAGGGAGAAGGAAGGGAGAGGGAGGAGGAAGAAGCAGGCGCCATCGGAACACCTCCGAAGCTGCCAGAGCAGGAGCCGTGGCCACGACGCTGCACGGCACTATGCTGCTTCCGGAGCTACATGGCCGCAACTCGCCACTGTGTCACCATCCAATCTTCCACGACACCTACGGTGAGCGCCCGACTCTCCCCTGCTTGCCGCCGGACTTTGCTACTCCGACCATGGTGCTCCATACCATGAGCGCGTAGGCCAAGGCCATCTCCGGCCTCTAGGCACACAAGCACAGCACACTCACGTGCACACCCGCGACCACCTCCGAACCCTTGGATGCCGTAGCAGAGCACATGCACGTTGCGCTCATGATGCCGCCATCATGCCGTGCACCACCACTCGCGCACCCGGCCACCTCACCGGACTAGAACGCGGTCGTAGAGGATCACAGTGACGTCTGGAGGACAGCCGCGTAGATCGAGTCATCGATAGCCGACCGCAGCGCCCCGGCCACGAGCACCGAACCACCGGCCGGAGTTCCGCCGTGCACCACCACCGTGGCCAGGACCGCTGGAAGCGCCTGGAGCTTCCTTGACTCATCTGCCCCGTTCACTGGAGCCACAAGGAGCTAACGCACCCCTCCAAGCAAGCTTCCAGCCACCACATCGCCCTGTCCGTGACTCACCGTCGAGCACTGCCACACCGATCCACCGTTCGCCATGGCCAGAGCCCTGGGAAGCCTTAACCATCAGTCAACCCCCACCGTCGTTGTCGCCACGGCGTGAGGGAACTTTTCCCCTCCTCAATTGGACACCAGTGCCACCGTGGGGGCTCACCCAACGAGCTCACCATCGGCAAGAGCACGGCCGTGGGAGAAACAGGGGAAATTCCCCTCGCCGGCCACCCACGCATGAACCCGGTGCTCATAGACCATGCCCGAGGAAAGAGAGGTGGACTTGGTCCACCATGCACCCTGCCTTTGGTCCATAGACCAGCGCCTCTTGGTCCACTGTGAGCCACGCTCACGCCCACAGCCTGGAAACGAAGCCCAGTACAGGCGCAAGGACGTGCGTGGCAGTGCCACAGCATGCCATGTGGCGGGCCAAAGCCCAGCCCGTATCTAGGCCCAACTGGCCTAGTTTGGACCCAGCCCATGTTGACCGTTGACCAGTCAACATTGACCGTTGACCGGTCAACATTGACCGTTGACCTGGCCCCACATGTTAGTGGCATAGACACTCTGGACCCACATGTTAGATGCTGAAGTCATGCTGACATCACACGGGACCCACACGTCAGAAGCCAACACAGCCGGGGTGACGCCATGCTGATGTCACGATGACATCAGCTACTGACGTCAGCAGCCCTAGCCCCACACGTTAGTGACCCTGACCATTGACCGTTGACCATTGACCGTTGACTGATGTTGACTTTGACATCAGCCCTAGCCCCACATGTCAGTGACCCTGACCGTTGACCGTTGACCATTGACTGTTGACTCGCCGTTGACTGACGTTGACTTTGACCGGACCCACATGTCAGTAACCCAAGAGCCCCTGGACCCACCTGTCGGAACTGATGACGTTGATGATGTCATGCTCACATCAGCTGGACCCCACCTGTCAGCTTAGAACCGAGACGATGATGTCATGCTGACGTCAGCATGCCACGTGGACCAGTCACAGCGTGACATGTGTCAGCCCAGAATTAATTCGGCCTTTTCCATTTTCAGAAATGATTTAAACTTCAGAAATTCATAACTAATTCATGCGACCTCGGAAAAATACGAAACTAGGACTAAAATTCATCTAAAATCAAGCTTTACGCAATGAACCCATGTTTGAGTGCATTTGGCTCTTTTGAAATTTCATTGCTTCTTTGTGCTATTCTATAGACGTTGCTAACGCGACTATAATACGATCGTTGCAGACTCGGAGGAGAACCTGATGGACGAGGACCGTGAGTACCATGAGGAGAACGGAGACGACTACACTAAAGGTGCCACATCCCACCCAATCTCGTAGCACCTATTACGCATGGCTAATATAGAACTACTATTGCTTTACTTTACTGTTATAATCATACTATGATAGGACTTGCATGGTAGTATGCTTACTTGGTGGCCTTTACCTTGACGCAACCTTACCCCTGCATACCCTTCTATTAGGCTAGACACACGCTTGCTGCTATATTTCATTGCTCATACTTCTACTATGCTTATACTACATTGACGCGTGGTGGAAACTGGTGTTATCTGGACTATGGGGAGAGTGCTGCGTGTGTGACTTGGGTGTGTGGAGGGTGAGGGTTGTGTTGACCAAGTTGGAGTATATGATGAGCCTAGGGCAAGTCATGCCATGTGGTGCTACCTAGGCACCCCTAGAATTGATACCTGTGGTGGGTAAATGGTATATGAGGTGGCCCTAGGTGTGAACCTGTGATGGGAGGAGCCTGGGGTGGAGGTGCTATGGTGGCACGGTAAATGGAAACCCTGATGAAGACATTCTAGCTTGGTCAACCCTAAGGACTTACTAGTACTCAGATTCACCGGGAAGCCTTATGTACCACTCACCCTATATGGTGTGGGATGGCTGGACTACTTGGTAGGATATTGCCACTACTGCTCGGTTGATAGCGGACAGTGTAAGGAGGTATGGGGCGTGGAGGATTTGCCCCACACCCTTCCGAGACTTCATGGAGACCTTGTGGACCCGGCTCATGACTCATAGTTTTAGCCACCCCAGACTGGACTTGGGGTGTACCAGGGCTGAATGGTAGAGTGGCATTATCCTAGGCTAGCAAGCGGCCAGAATCAGCCCAGTTGATGACGGTCAGCGAGGAAGGTGGATCTTGTGGTTATGTAAAACCTCTGCAGAGTGTATGGTTGATCGATCGATACATGTGCCGACTTGTCGGCTATGGACCTTTCCTGGGTTTTGCTTAAACTAGATAGTGAGATGAGTCCTTCTCTTCTTCCCCTGTGAGAGAGTGTCGGTCGTAGCCAGGGGCTACGGGCCTTGAGACAGTGCTGAGAGGGAGTTGGCCTGTCGACTGAGCGATGGTATGGTGATGGTGTGGAGATGGTGGTATATCGATCCTAGGATCGAAACCTGGCTCGGGGAAGGAAATGGGGTGGATGGTGTGTGGGAATGGTGTTAAAACTTGACCAACTATTACTATATACTTGATATGCTACTGCATAGGAAACCCCAGCCTCATAGGTTCCTTTTGATTATATCCGACATGCATCCAATTTCCACAAAGCAAAGCTCATAGGGTGGGATTGGCCAGTACAAATCGTATTGATAAATTTTGGCACACAGGTTCTGCTGAGGAGTATAGCTCCGAGGAGTTTGACGGATAAGGGGTTCGTGCCTACGCTCGAGTTTGGCGATCTTATCTTCAAGCTGTTCTAAATGAATGCTACTTTTGATTCTGCCAATGCGGCGATGTAATAAATTATGTAATTCCACACTATTTGTACTCTGATATTATCATTGTATGGATGTGGTATTTGACTGGAAATTTGGGTAATATGATCTACAATGGTCTTATTACACTTCGACTCTGTGGATTTCCCTTCGCGGAAATCAGGTCGTTTCAGTTGGTATCAGAGCCATACTTGACCATAGGACGAAACCCTTAGAAATGGACGATAGAATAGGACGTGAATAGCCCTTCTTTCGGTTATATACCGACTCTACATTTACTTTTATGCAAGGCTTATCTATTAATGACCTGCTAACACCCATTCCTTAAAACATGCAGATGGCAACGAACGTCGACTGGCCACCTCTAGGACCGCTACCCCTGGACCACGCCAAGCTTACATTCGACCTACGTGAGCTCGGGGGTTTTGCACAGACCCTCTGCTGAGTTCTCGTCACGTTAGGTGTCCCAGACAAGCTTGTCAAGGTCACTTGCACCGGGAAGCCAGCTCAGGAAGGAGGAATCGAAGGACCGATTGTCACCTCAGTCGAGTTCCCAGCGAGCACTACCTTACCTTCTGTCCCAGCTTTCACCGAGTTGACTATAGAGGACACAGTTGAGGAGGGACTACAAGCTATCTCACATAAGGCACTTCACAGAGTGATGAGGGACCACTATGAGCACTTGAAGACGACAGAGTTCCATCTACTTCCCTAGGCCCTCGACCTTAGCCTTACCCATAGTGAGCGGAGCTATGCAGCCGGCAGAGTTATCTTTGCCGAGGAGGACAGATGCCTTCGTGTCTCAGCTATCCACCTACTAGAGCAGGACAGGTACGTGACCCAGCTGGAGCAGAGGAGACATCAGGACCAGGCCCTTTAGTGGGAGTACCAAGAGTGAGACTCATAGGGAGCACATGAGTGAGCTAGTCTACTAGAGATAGTTGCCAAGCTATAGGACGAGCTCAACCATCGTGAAGAAGTCCACAGAACCAAGGTCACAGACTTACTGGACAAGGCCGCCGACCTAGGCAATAGGAACTGCTACCTCGACAGCAAGGTCTTGGAGGTGCAGAGAGAGTTAGACGACAAGAAGGCCGAGTTCAACCGTAGAGGAGACAGAGAGAGATCCAAGGGGATTGATATGCTGAAGATCTAATCTCGGAACAAGACCATGACTCAAGAGCTAGAGGAGTTCAGGAAGAAGGTTGTTCACAACCAGGGTCACCTGATTGAGGCACTTAGGCAGACCGAGTACCTACAAGACAAGTGTGAGAGGACATGGCAGGCTTGGTAGAAGTCTGACAGGAAGCGCCTTAGGGAGATGAAGGGTATGTGGGATCAGCTGCCTAAGGAGATTCACAGCAGGACGAAGCCTAGGGTAGAGGAGTTCGAGTTAGCCCCGACTCGCCTTAACCTAGACGCCTGCCCTACCCTACCTGGAGCCAAGCCTACTGAGGAGCTTGCTGAGGCCTTGAAGTATGTGTCTCGACTTCACAAGTCTGACGAGGAGATCGAGATTGAGAACAGTCGCGTCCCAGCTACGGTGTACGAGTTAGAGTAGAATGACCCTGCATGGTCATGAGTCATGTCAGTAGCTTCCATAAGTTGTACCCCATGATGTACCCCTTATGAGATGTATTATGAGACATTATGTGTAGTATGATTCCCGCACATCTTCAAGTGTAACTACTGGAGATGATGCTATGTAATAAAACCCATGTAATGAATGTTTTGGATCTTATTGCATCTTATGAATCTTATTGCTTCTTTGCAATGAGTGTTGGATAGTATAAATGTTTTTCTTTAAATCGTCAAAATCATGTAATCATATTGAATTATAAGCACTTATGGCACAAACACTAAATTCTCTATGATCCATGTTGCAGATGCCGAACCGCCGATCTAATCGCCTAATGAACCGTGGACATGCACCCACCCCTGAACCAGTCGAACCAAATGGGGGGCGTGGTGGCAACAACCGTGGCCATGGCTATGGCCATGGACGTGGAGGGATACCCTTCAACCTAGAGAATACCCCACCGCCTAAGGAGAACCTTCCTCCACCACCACCACCGAACCTAGCAGAAGTGATGGCACAATAGACCCAACTTCTTGCAGCTCTGGTTAACGGAGCAAACCATCGCCAGGGAGGTCAGCAGAATGACTTCCAAAGGAAGCTGGAAGGATTTCTGAAGCTAAGGCCACCTACCTATGATGGCACCGACCCTGACCTGCTTGTAGCTGATGACTGGCTCAAGGAGATGGAGAAGAAGCTTGACCTCACTACTTTCACCAATGATGAGTGTGTTGGAGCAGCCACACACCAGCTCACAGGTACAGCACGCGCCTGGTGGGATAGTTTCAGTGATTCCCATGAGGACCCTACCAACATCTCATGGGATGAGTTTCGCTGAAGCATTCACTGAGTATCACATTCCCAAGGGTATCATGGAGGCCAAAGCTGAGGAGTTCCGCAACATCAAGATGGGAAAGGATAGGGTGACTGAGTACACTACTCATTTTACCAATCTTCTTCGCTATGCACCTTCCTATGTTGTGAACTCTGAGAAGGAGAAACTGTACTATTACCACAAGGGACTTAACCCGCACATCAAGCTGAAGTTTAGCGGTATTGAGAGTAACACGTTGCGTGCTCTGGTGGATCGCTGCATCCAGATCAAGAAGGATCGTGCTGAAGCTAGAGAGGAGTACCGGGAGAGGAAGTGTAAGCCTAAGGAGTCCTTCCATGGTCGTGATCGCAAGAGGTTCCATAGAGATGCACCATCTAGGGAACGCTCTCGCCACAACAGGGATGACAACCATGGATCGAGTAGGGGTAGTGGAGGCTACACCACCAAATACTCCTGCCCTGCTCAGGATCATTACACCTGGGACTGTTATGCTCAGGACCGCAACACTCAGGACCATTTCAACCGTCCCCGCTCAGCGAATGAACGCCCAGCACAAAACCGCTCTGCACCAAGCACTAGAAACTGGAAGGCAACCGTGCCAACCTCTATAGGCGGTATGCCTTTCACCTGCTTTACTTGTGGCCAACCAGGTCACAAAGCCACTGAGTGCTCGTAGAACTCTACTGCTCAGAAGTCTCAGCTCAAGGGATCTGCTACCCGAGGATGTCTCAACCATCTGGACACCGAGGAAGCATAGGCTGCCCCTGACATTGTGTATGGTATGTTTTTAGCTAACAGCAATACTGCATCAGTTCTATTTGACTCTGGAGCAACTTGTTCTTACATATCATCCAAATTTGCACGAGAACATAACCTGCCTGTAACCCCACATGAAAAGCCTATCATCACCAGTTCACCTTTAGGAGACCTAAAATGCACCCACATCTATAAGGGAGTGAGTCTTACCGTTGAGGGTCTTATCTTTAAAGCCAACCTAACCCTGCTACCTTCCACAAACCTAGATGTCATCTTAGGTAAGGATTGGTTAACCATTCACCGAGGTATCATATCATGTTCACCTAGATATGTCTAAGCGACCGACCCATTAGGCCAAGTCATTAGATGTGAACCCTAGTCCAGAAAGTCCACCTCTATCCTGTGTGCCCTTAAAGCTAGTTCAGAATCATAGAAAGAGGAGAAGACAGTACATGATGTGCCTGTGGTCAGAGACTATCCCGATGTATTCCCTGAAGAATTACTGGGTATGCCACCAAACCGTGATGTAGAGTTCATCATTGATCTTTTGCTGGGAACAGGACCCATTGCCAAGAGACCCTATCGCATGTCAGTTGATGAACTGGCCGAGCTCAAGAAATAGCTTGATGAGCTCATCTCAAAGGGATATATCAGACCCAGTGCTTCACCCTAGGGATCCCCTGTTCTATTTGTTAAGAAGAAGGATGGCTCAATGAGAATGTGCTTTGATTACCGGAACTTGAACGCAGTCACCATCAAGAACAAGTACCCCTTGCCAAGGATTGATGATCTGCTTGATCAGCTTCGAGGTGCCAAGTATTTCTCCAAGATCGATCTTAGATCCGGCTATCATCAGATGAAGATTCGAGAGAGTGACATCCCGAAGACAGCTTTCGTGACTAGGTATGGGCAGTTTGAGTTCACCATGGTGTCCTTTGGACTCACGAATGCTCTAGCATACTTCATGAACATGATGAATAAGGTTTTCATGGATGAACTGAATAAGTTCGTGGTAGTATTCATTGATGACATCCTTGTCTATTCATCCACCATGGAGGAACACAAACATCACCTGAGAACGGTGCTTGAGAAACTAGCCCAACATCAGCTCTACGCAAAGTTTAGTAAATGCGAATTTTGGCTATAGGAAGTTGCCTTCCTAGGCCATGTACTATCAGCTGAAGGTGTCGCAGTTGACCCGGCCAAGATTGAAGCTGTGAAAGAGTGGGATCAACCACGTAATGTGATAGAAGTTAGAAGTTTCTTGGGATTGGCTGGATATTATCACCGATTCATTGAGAACTTCTCCAAGATAGTCCGCCCAATGACCAACCTTCTGAAGAAGACTAAGGAGTTTGAATGGACGCCCGAGTGCGAACAAAGCTTCCAGGAACTGAAACAGAAGCTTACCACAACTCCTGTGCTAGCATTACCTAATATCAGCAAAGATTTCGTGGTCTATTATGATGCATCCCGTCAAGGACTTGGTTGTGTACTAATGCAAGATGGAAGAGTGATAGCATATGCATCTCGATAGTTGAAAGAACACGAGAACCGTTACCCAACCCATGATCTTGAGTTAGCAGCAGTTGTGCATGCCTTGAAGATCTGGAGACACTACTTGATAGGCAACAAGTGTGATATCTATACGGATCACAAGAGCTTGAAGTACTTTTTCACTCAGGAAGATCTAAATATGAGGCAACGCCAATGGCTAGAGTTGATCAAAGATTATGACCTAGAAATCCACTATCATCTAGGAAAAGCTAATGTAGTCACAGATGCTCTCAGTCACAAGAGTTACTGTCACGCTTTGATCACTGAATCCGTACCACCTGAGCTCAAGGAAGAGATTGATGATTTCCAACTAGAGATACTACCGCATGGCTTGTTGAATGAGCTCTGCATATAGTATGATCTCACAGATCGTATCCGTCAAGCTCAGAAAAGTTGTGAAGAGATCAAATATCTCTGTGGTCTGATGAAACTAGGCTATAAGACCAACCACTAGGAAGATGAACAAGGAACCATCTGGCTCAAGAATAGAATCTGTGTTCCATCTGATCCGATACTACGAGAGGAAATTTTGTCAGAAGCTCACGATTCCAAGTATTGTATTCACCCTGGAGGTTCAAAGATGTACCAAGACTTGAAGAAACACTTCTGGTGGAAGGGCATGAAGACAGACATTGTAGGACATGTGGCATGATGTGACACCTGCAATAGAATCAAGGCTGAACATCAAAGGCCTGCAGGATTGCTTAAGCCTCTTGATGTTCCCAAGTGGAAATGAGAAAGCATATCCATGGATTTCATAGTTGGATTGCCCCGTTCACAGAAAGGCAATGATTCCATCTGGGTGATTGTTGATCGTTTGACCAAGATTGCACACTTTGTACTAGTTAAGACCAAGACCAATTCTAAAAAATTAGCAGATCTATATGTTGAGCATATTCTCAGACTACATGGAGCTCTTTCTAGTATTGTATCTGATCGTGGTCCTCAGTTTGTGTCCTGATTCTAGGAAGCTCTGCACAAGTCCATTGGAACCAAACTCAATTTCAGTACCACTTATCACCCATAGACAGATGGACAGATAGAGCAAGTAAATTAGATCTTAGAAGACATGCTTCGTGCTAGTGTACTGAACTATGGCTCTGATTGGGAGAAATGCCTACCCTATGCAGAGTTCTCTTACAACAATAGCTACCAAGCCAGTATCAAGATGTCACCATTTGAAGCTCTGTATGGCAGACCTTGCAAGACACCTTTGATGTGGTCCCAACCAGGAGAAAGGTCGTTCTTTGACTCCGCTAAAATTCAAGATGCCGAAGAAGGAGTTGCTCAAGTGAAGGAGAATTTGAGGATTGCTCAAAGTCGATACAAGAGCTATGCTGACAAAAGAAGAAGAAAACTAGAGTTCAATGTGGGAGATTTTGTCTATCTCAAGGTATCCCCGCTACGTGGAACTATCAGATTCCATGTGAAAGGAAAGCTTGCCCCTAGATTTGTTGGGCCATACAAGATACGCAAGAGAATTGGAAAACTCGCTTACAAACTTGAGCTACCCGAGGAATTGATGGGTGTACATCCCGTATTCCATGTCTCACAGCTACACAAGTGCTTGAGAGTGCTCGATGAAGTAGTTCCAACTGATACGCTTGACATTCAAGATACACTTGTGTATAAAGAACATCCTATCAGAATTCTAGGCAGAGATACCAAAGAGACCTGAAGCAAGACTATTCCTATGTGCAAGATCCAATGGAGCAATCACACGGAGAGAGAGGCAACATGGGAGAAAGAGTCCAACCTCCGGCTACAATATCCTTACCTCTTCGAAGAGTACGTTACGCTTTAATCTCGGGGACGAGATTCTGTTAAGGGGGTAGGACTGTAACAACCTAAAAATCCATACACTAAAAATACCAACTACAAAATTTATCTTAAAATTCCTATGTGATGATGAGTGTCATGTATAGAAACCCAACCTAAGAGATGCATTAGGTCTAACCCCAACCCAAGTCAACACATAAGCATGTCATGTCATTAGTTAACTATGATTATTTAAAATCTAACAAATAAAGTATTGCATACGTTGTTAATTCAAATTGTGATTTGGATTTCCATTTGCTTTATGTTATGCTTAACAAATCCATTAAAGTAATAAACCATAAAATAATTATTAAACAAATCAAAAGAACAAATGCTTAAAGAGAAAATTATTTCTATTTTTGTATAACAAAACTACACTTATTTTTGTTATACAAAATAGCTAAATAAATTCCTAATTTATATATAAAAGAATGTTGTGGGCCTCATATCTAAAACTCCAATAAGGTACATCAATTTTGAATTCAAATTCCAAAATCAAAATTGAATTCAAGTAAAGAAGAAGGAAAAATAAAATAGAAAAAGAAAAAGGGGAAGAAGAAGGCCTCGCAGGCCGACTCGGCCTGCTCAGCCCGCAAGCCAGCCCTGCATCGTGCGCAGGCCAACTCACGCGACCGTGTGACCAGCCCAGCAAATGGCCCAACATGCCGCCCACGCCCGCGCGCCTCTCCGCTCGCTTGCTGTCACTACCGCCGGACCCCACGCGTCAGCCGCACGCCGCCACAGTGTCATCTTCTCCACGCCAACGCCTCAACCGCCCACCGACCAGAGGCCGATAGCCCTAGCAGGAGCGGGCCAGGGGGTCATGCCCGGGGCATGGCCCTGTCTCCTTGGCGCCACGCCCACGCAACCACTCGTGGCCATTGGATGCAAGCTCACACCACCGATCGCCCTTGATCCCCATCCGCCGATCACCAGGCTCCATCGTTCCTCGATCGGCTATAAAGCCCCGGCCCTAGTGCCCTGAGCTCTCAACACCCCACCGCCACTTTGTGGCCATCCCGTGCACACCCAAGCCAGAGAAGGGTGAGGGAGAAGGAAGGGAGAGGGAGGAGGAAGAAGGAGGCGCCATCAGAACACCTCCGAAGCCACCGGAGCAGGAGCCGACGCCACGACGCTGCATGGCACTGCGCTGCTTCTGGAGCTACACGGCCGCAACTCACCACTGCGTCACCATCCAATCTTCCACGACACCTATGGTGAGCACCCGACTCTCCCCTGCTTGCCGCCGGACTTTGCTACTCTGGCCATGGCACTCCATACCATGAGCGAGTAGGCCAAGGCCAGCTCCGGCCTCTAAGCACACAAGCACAGCACACTCACGTGCACACCCATGACCACCTCCGAGCCCTTGGACGCCGTAGCAGAGCGCATGCACACCGCGCTCACGACGTCGCCGTCATGCCGTGCACCACCACTCGCGCACCCGACTGCCTCACCGGACTAGAACGCGGCCGTAGAGGATCACAGTGACGTCTGGAGGACAGCCGCGTAGACCGAGTCATCGATAGCCTACCGCAGCGCCCCGGCCAGAGCACCGAACCACCGGCCGAAGTTCTGCCGTGCACCACCACCGTGGCTAGGACCGCTGGAAGCACCTGGAGCTTCCTTGACTCATCCACCCCGTTCACTGGAGCCACGGGGAGCTAACGCGCCCCGCCAAGCAAGCTTCTAGCCACCACATCGCCCTGTGTGTGACTCACCGACGAGCACCGCCACGCTGATCCACCATTTGTCGTGGCCAGAGCCCTGGGAAGCCCTAACCATCAGTCGACCCCCACCGTCGTAGTCGCCATGGCGTGAGGGAACTTTCCCCTCCTCAATTGGACACCAGCGCCACCGCGGGGGCTCACCCAATGAGCTCGCCGCCGGCAAGAGCACGGCCGCGAGAGAAACAGGAGAAATTCCCCTCGTCGGCCACCCACGCATGAACTCGGTGCTCGTAGACCATGCCCGAGGAAAGAGAGGTGGACTTGGTCCACCATGCACCCTGCCTTTAGTCCATAGACTAGCGCCTCTTGGTCCACCGTGAGCCACGCTCATGCCCACAGCCTAGAAACGAAGCCCAGTATAGGCCCAAGGACATGACGTGGCAGCGCCACAGCATGCCATGTGGCGGGCCAAAGCCCAGCCCATATCTAGGCCCAACCGGCCCAGTTTGGACCCAGCCCGTGTTGACCATTGATTGGTCAACGTTGACCATTGACCTAGCCCCATATGTCAGTGGCACAGACACGCTGGACCCACATGTTAGATGCTGACGTCATGCTGACGTCACATGGGACCCACACGTCAACAGCCAACACAGCCGGGGTGACATCATGCTGACGTCACGATGACATCAGCTGCTGACATCAGCAGCCCTAGCCCCACACGTCAGTGACCCTGACCATTGACCATTGACCATTGACCATTGACTGATGTTGACTTTGACCAGACCCACATGTCAGTAACCCAAGAGCCCCTGGACCCACCTGTCGGAACTGATGACGTTGATGACGTCATGCTGACGTCAGCTGGACCCCACCTGTCAGCTCGGAACCGAGACGATGACATCATGCTGACGTCAGCATGCCACGTGGACCAGTCATAGCGTGACACGTGTCAGCCCAGAATTAATTCGGCCTTTTCCATTTTCAGAAATGATTTAAATTTCGGAAATTCATAACTAATTCATGCGACCTCGGAAAAATACGAAACCAGGACCAAAATTCATCTAAAATCGAGCTTTACGCAATGAACCCTTGTTTGAGTGCATTTGGCTCTTTTGAAATTTTATTGCTTCTTTGTGCTATTCTATAGACGTTGCTAACGCGACTATAATACGATCGTTGCAGACTTGGAGGAGAACCTGACGGACGAGGACCGTGAGTACCATGAGGAGAACAGAGACGACTACACTGAAGGTGCCACATCCCACCCAATCTCATAGCACCTATTACGCATGGCTAATATAGAACTGCTATTGCTTTACTTTACTGTTATAATCATACTATGATAGGACTTGCATGGTAGTATGCTTACTTGGTGGCCTTTACCTTGACGCAACCTTACCCCTACATACCCTGCTATTAGGCTAGACACATGCTTGCTGCTATATTTCATTGCTCATACTTCTACTACGCTTATACTACATTGACGTGTGGTGGAAACTGGTGTTATCTGGACTATGGGGAGAGTGCTGCGTGTGTGACTTGGGTGTGTGGAGGGTGAGGGTTGTGTCGACCAAGTTGGAGTATACGACGAGCCTGGGGCAAGTCATGCCGTGTGGTGCTACCTGGGCACCCCTAGAATTGATACCTATGGTGGGTAAATGGTATATGAGGTGGCCCTGGGTGTGAACCTGTGATGGGAGGAGCCTGGGGTGGAGGTGCTATGGTGGCACGGTAAATGGAAACCCTGATGAAGACATTCTGGCTTGGTCAACCCTAAGGACTTACTAGTACTCAGATTCACCGGGAAGCCTTATGTACCACTCGCCCTATATGGTGTGGGATGGCCAGACTACTTGGTAGGATATTGCCACTACTACTAGGTTGATAGCGGACAGTGTAAGGAGGTACGGGGCGCGGAGGATTTGCCCCACACCCTTCCGAGACTTCATGGAGACCTTGTGGACCCAGCTCATGACTCACAGTTTCAGCCACCCCAGACTAGACTTGGGGTGTACCAGGGCTGAATGGTAGAGTGGCATTATCCTAGGCTAGCAAGCGGCCGGAATTAGCCCAGTTGATGACGGTCAGTGAGGAAGGTGGATCTTATGGTTATGTAAAACCTCTGCAGAGTGTATGGTTGATCGATCGATACATGTGCCGACTTGTCGACTATGGACCTTTCCTGGGTTTTGCTTAAACTAGATAGTGAGATGAGTCCTTCTCTTCTTCCCCCGTGAGCGAGTGTCAGTCGTAGCCAGGGGCTACGGGCCTTGAGATAGTGCCGAGAGGGAGTTGGCCTGTCGACTGAGTGATTGTATGGTGATGGTGTGGAGATGGTGGTATATCGATCCCAGGATCGTAACCTAGCTCGGGGAAGGAAATGGGGTGGATGGTGTGTGGGAATGGTGCTAAAACTTGACCAACTATTACTATATACTTGATATGCTACTGCATAGGAAACCCCAGCCTCATAGGTTCCTTTTGATTATATCCGACATGCATCTAATTTCCACAAAGCAAAGCTCATAGGGTGGGATTGGCCAGTACAAATCGTACTGATAAATTTTGGCACACAGGTTCTGCTGAGGAGTATAGCTCCGAGGAGTTTGATGGATAAGGGGTTCGTGCCTATGCTCGGGTTTGGCGATCTTATCTTCAAGCTGTTCTGAATGAATGCTACTTTTGATTCCGCCAATGCGGCGATGTAATAAATTATGTAATTCCGCACTATTTGTACTCTGATATTATCGTTGTATGGATGTGGTATTCGACTGGAAATTTGGGTAATATGATCTCCAACGGTCTTATTACACTTCGACTCTATGGATTTCCCTTCGCGGAAATCAGGTCGTTTCAGTAACCATGGCTTTTCTTAACAAAAAGAATAAGAGAAGGTCTGAATGGTTTTAGAAACAGCTTAGGGTTCTCAATGCAAAACCGTTTATTATTTTGTATTAATTTTCTAACAATAATCAAATTAGCTTAAATTTGAAATGAGTGAAGGCCTAAATGAATTCAGAAATAGTTTAGAATTCCCAAAGCAAAATCGCTTATTAGCTTTCATTATTTTCTAAAAATTATCAAACAAGCTTAAACATGAAAATATAAAATAATAAATCACACAAGTATTATAAAAAAGTGGAACCAATTTTATTTGATTTCTATAAACTATATCTAAACTACATAGGTAAGAAAGATCATAAATCACACAAATATTTAAAAATAGTTTAACCGATTTTATTAAGTTTGTCAATATTCGTCTAAGTCCAAGCCATATGCATCCAACGGCATAAACAAATAGTTATGACCCGGTGCAACGCACGGGAATGTATCTAGTTGACTAAAAAAGTGTGATAAGATCGATCATAGCACCTCCACTCCCCAAATCCACACCAAATTGTACTCCAAGTCGAGTACAAGTCACCAATAAAATCCTAATTCGACCAGAAATCGAACATCAAAACAAATACAACAAATCAATAAATTGAGCCATGAATGGAAGCTGCTCCTCCACTTGATCGACGACTGGATTCAAAGGCACCAATGCGGATCTACCAGTGAGCCTCTTCTGCCTCACCCCACACACACTGGTGGAGGCGCCTCCCTTGCCAACCATGGTTGTGCATGAGTCATCGGCTCACTGAATTTAACAAGAAAAAGGAGGTAGATCCATAAATCATAGAAAAAAGAGGCCTGGTCATTGCGTTGCAAGGCCCGCGCGCTTCTACGAGTCAGACATTGTGTCGTCGCATCGCCGGCATGTGTGAGCTCAGCCACGTGCTGCTCGACCCACCGTTAGACCTGAGTAGCCATGCTCGTCGGTCATTGCTGTGATGTCATCCTTGCTCTCTGCTCAAAGCCATGTGTAACTAACCAGGTTTTCCAAGAACCCAAAAATAGGAACTTAAAAAATTTTCTAACTAAACCCACGCATGGTGAGTGTGCAAACTAGGAAACCACCCTTGTAGTTGCACAAGTAGATTCCAACTTAGCATGTTTGAGCATATACATTTAATTAACAACATGAGTTGCTTCTTTTTGGATTTATGCTTGTTAATAAAATTGTGACCAACTTCTTTTAATTCAACTTGATGTGTGTGAGCTTCCAAGGCTCTAGCCCAAATTTGGACCTTAGTGGACCCACCCATACTTGTATACAAGTATTGGCTACACTCATACAAGTATAGAAGCCCTAGAATGCAGTTTAGAAATAGAAAAAGGAAAGGAGAAAGATGGGAAAAAGAAAAGATGAAAACAGCCCAGCAGCCACACCCACACCACAACGGCCCAGCCAGCGCGCCCACGCTGCTCAGCTCGCAGCGCATCCTAGCTAGCGCTATAGCCTAGCCACCCACACCCCTTTCCCCCTCACTGCGAAACCAACAAGCAAGCCCCATGGGACCCACTTGTCATCCCCCTCAGCATGCCCCTCCTCTATTTTTTCTCCCTAGAGTAGATCATCTCGTCGGCAAGGGGATCCAACGCCACACCATCACATCTCCACCATTCGCCCTCAAGCCGTTGGCCGCCCGGGCATGGATGAGCGCCACGTCCTCAATCCATGGCCTCCGAACCACCCCTAGCTTGTGCCACGCTATGGTGACATCCGTCGCCACGGCCCCGCACCATGACGCCACCCCGTCCTTGCCTTGATCGTCCACCATTCAAATTGGGAGCTCCAGTGCCCGCACAACCACCCCACGCACCCCAAAACCCTAGCCTAGGTGCCCTGATCACCGAACACATAACCCGCCATCGCCTCCCGTCGTCAATTGCCATCGCCATAGCCACGAGTGGCTATATAAGCTGCCCTGATGCCCTAGCGCCTCTCTCATACCCTGCCGCCACTTTGTGGTGCCCCTAACCACCCATGCCCAAGTCCCGAAAGGAGGAGAAGGAGGAAGGAGAGGAGCCAAGGCTGCTGGAGTACTGCCCGTGGTCGTCAAAGCCGAGGACGACTCCCGCTCATCTTAATCGTTATCACGATTCTACCTGCACTGGCTCGACTCGCCATGGCCAAAACTCACCACTACGCCGCTAGCCTTTCTTCACCACCACCATGGTGAGCCTGCTACCCACCCTTGCTCACTGTAGCGTGCCCCCCATGGCCGCTGCCACGTGGTTTCCCCACTGGGAAGCCCAAGATGGCACATTTTGGCCATCACACGCGCCCATGCACAAGCCACCGCACGGCAACTCTAGGCCACTGGAGCTCAAGAATGCTGGTGTGCCATGCTGCATGGGAGCGCACTTGCCATGGCTAGAGCTTGGCCATGGCGAGGGGCATTCTGCTCTATTCTGGACGGTAGAGGTACATGTGACCCCTTGGAGAGCTTCACCTTGGCAAGGAACACATTCCGCACTAGCTGGTTGGAAAAGAAAAGCCTCAAGAGCCACCGGTCACGTCCACCTCGCCGGGCCACTGCGTTCCCATGTCGCCGCCATGCCGTAGATGTTCCCATTAATTCTGGCCACCTCGTTGAGTGAGGTGTTGGCATTTCTTAGCGCAATCACCAAGTGAGGAGGTTTTAAGTCCATCACCGGCAATGGCCCCAAAAATGCCTGTTGGTATTTCTTAGCACCATTACTAAGATTGAATTAATCTTAGCAACGCCATCAAGGAACACCAACTATGATAGTTCTTAATGATTATGGAAATATCCGCAAGCGCATGGATCTATCGTTGTAGCATTTCATCCGGAAGTATTCAGGGTATCGTTATTTATATTTTCCCAAAGGAGGGCAACGTATAAGAGTCTAGCATGAGCATGAACAAGATTACATACTTGCATAGTGGACCACAGTGCATGACAGGGGTTAAAATGGCATTTCATGGATAGTGGACACACATCTGGGCTAACCTCAAGGATAAAAGGAAAACAAAGAATAAAAGAATGTTCCTACATGGATCCGGCATGTTCTAATATAGCCATGCCAAGAACAGTTAATGATCATACAAGTTATATAACTAGAGTTAGAGCTAAGTTTAAGATGGACGGGGAGATCTCCGAGCACTGGTCTGCCAGCAAGCGCGGGAGACTTTAAAACTCCTACACAATACCCGAACATGGGGGATTACAAGGGACGAACAGGGCTATCACCACCTGCCGCCAACCCCTCAACCAGGGATACTATCATATCTGAAGGTTCCCGTGCACCTGAGCACCACGCCCATGTACAAAGAAACTACCTATATCCCCCTAGGACTCCAACCCTACGAATTGACAAGCAAGAATATAGGCAACCTCGAAGGAACAACAAACTACCACCTCAACCCTAGTTCTACTTCTACTCATACAATTCATATGAATGATTAAGCGTAAAGTTAGACATGTTAAGATCATAACACACAAACTATATGCTAGTTCATATATCATGATTATAACATGAAAACTATACTCTAGTTCATATGCACTACTATATAAATAATATGAGAGCATGAATATGGAAGAACTCTTCACAGTATTATTCGTACCAAAGTTGCTCTTCTTCCAAGGAGACAAGCTCTCCAAGTAGCTTTGCTAGCTCTAAATACTACTAAGAACTAAAGCTAAAAGAGTACAAGAGTAGGGTAGTGAGGTGTAGCTCCAAATGATGGTGTGTGTTGAACATGAACTCTAGCCCTTCTTTTTATAGTGGAGTGAGGATGGTTTGGCGTGGGAAAAATAGGAAACATGCCAAAACTACGTATGCATGGTGGCATGCAACCGTCGGAGGAGCGTGGGCCCCTAGTGCGGCCGCACCCTGGCTAGCCCTGCTCGCCACTGCCTTGCTCCTGTGGGCTCTTGGCTAGGCCTGGGTCATGTCCTCGGTGGTGTTCTACCCACGTAAGTTGTGTAGGTGGGCTTCTTTATGTATTTCCTTTGCGCATTTCTGTTTTACGCTTTCTTCTTTGCGCCTTTTGCTTGGTTCTGTTTATTTTCCACCTGTATTTGAATGTGTGACCTACAAAACATGTTTTCTCCAATACAAGTGGAATTAGGTCAATAGTATATGCATATGTTTCAAAAGTTTGTTTATTTCTCCTATTTTGGATAATAATTGGTGGCCGAATGTTGTCGTTAGTGATTGCCAACATGAGGAAAGGCCGATGATGTTTGCCATGACACCGCACACCTAGCCGCCTAGTTGGTTGATCGTCTAGGCCGCTCTAGACCTTAGTTCGTCATCACCAGAGCCCCGTCTGAGCTTCGTCGTGCCTTCTGCCACTGAGCGAACCCCCGCCATGAGAGATGGTCACTGGCATCGCCCTTTGTGACCCACCGTGACCCTAATCGCATGGAAAGGAGCCCCTTTTTGGCTCCCGTTGTGCGAGCCATAGCACCACCGATGCCGCCATGCCCACCGTTGCCGTAGCCGGCCATGTCAAGCCAAAAGGCCTTGCCTTTGTGCCCTTGCAGTGTCCACCTAGCCATGAGGAAACCCTAGGAGGCTGTAGAAGCTCCGCTAAGCCCCATCGCACCATGCTTCGCTACTAACGAGCCACCGTGGTGAGGAGGAGAGCACCCCCTTTTCCCTTGGTTGCCATTCCGTGAGCCTAATCCACCGTGAGCCAGAGAGAAGAGGGGAAGAGATTAGAGCCAGTCCACCGTAAACCAGAGGAGGTCCATAGTGCGCTGACCACTTTGGTCCACCATGCACCCATCCCATGGAAACAACCCATATGGATCTAGACCCGCCATGTGGATGCATGAAGAGCCCACACATGTCTGGGCTAGCATGGCCCAACCCGGCCCAAATTCCAGCCCACTAGGCCTAGTCCGAGCCCAGTCAAGAGTTGACCATTAACCATTGACCGGTCCCACCTGTTAGTCTCTGCGAAGCCACGAGGCAACCAGGAAGCGCCACGTGTCATCAACAGATTAATTGACCTCTTTTTCTTTTTTAGAAAATGGTTTAAACTTGGGAAGTTCATAGTAAATTCATTCGACCTTAGAAAAATATGAAACTAGTGTCCAAATTTTTCTAAAATTAAGCTCTACATCATAGGCTTCTGTTTGAGTGCATTTGGATCTTTTGAATTTTTGTTGCTTCTTTGTGATCATCTTAGGAGTCGCTTATCATGGCAATTTGTCTCGTTTGCTAGCCCTGGAGGAGCAAAATCCTGAGGAGGAGGACTATGACTACACAGGAGTTAGGAGATGACCAAACTACAGGTGTCATGTCCCACCCAACCTCATAGAATCCTACTAGACATGCAATAATGTAGCTGCTAGTGCTCTATTTTTAAGCAATTGAACTGTGATAGGTTGCATGGTAGAATTGCTTGAAGCAATTGCCTTGACACAACCTTTACCCTTGCACACCAGCTCTTAGGCTAGATGCTCACTTACTACTTACTACTTGCTTCTACTATGCATTATATATGTGATGTGATGTTTGGTGGAGGATTGTTTGTGAGTGTCTAAGGCACTTGGTGACGATAATATGGAAATAATGTGATAACAACTTGGGGAAATCTTGGCATGCGTCTTCGGTGTGTGGTGAGGGTCGAGTCGACCGAGCAGGATTCCACAGCGAGCTATTGAGTGAGTATTGCCGGAGTGTGACCTGAGCGCTCATTGAGAGTTGTACCTGTGATGGGACCGGTTTGAGGTATAGACTTCATGGAGGAGTGGTCTTCATGGGATGAATCCTCTAAGTAGAGGTGGTGTTGAAGAACGGGGTGTCAGAAGCCCCATTGCGAAGATGTCTTATTCGGTCACCCTAAGGACTTATATCTTCTGGGAATTGGTTCATAGGAATCCTTGCACCCCATTCACTCCTCTCTAGGGAGAAATCGATTGTGGACTAATCTGGGCGATGCCATTACTGCTAGGTTGTAAGTTGACAATGTGGGGGTGAGGATGTTGAATCTTGAACCCCTCTAGGTGCATATTACCACTTGTGGGGCCCAGTATTTACGTTTCACAGTCTCAGCATGCCGGAGAAATTTGGGGTGCCTCAGGGCTGAGTGGTAGGATGGTATCATTCCAGACTAGAAAGTAGTCGAAATAAGCCTCGGCGATGACGATCATCAATGATGGAAGATCTTGTGGATAGTGTAAACCTCTTCAGACTGTATGGTTGATTGATTGATACATATGCCATCTTTTCGGCTATGGACCTTTCCTATGTTACTGCTTCACTTGACTAGAGAGGTGTCCCTTCTTCTACCTTGGGTTTGTTGGTCTTCGGTTGTTAGCCATTAAGGCAAGGTACAAGATGGAGTTGTCCTTGCTGCCTAGAGAGTGAGAGTGTGGTGAGATATGTGTGATGGGTGGGAAAACGTGTGTGGATGAGAAGGGTTAAAACTTGATGAAATACTATTAAAACTTGATTATACTCGCATAGGAAACTACAGCCACAAATAGGACTTTTGCTCTACCCTTGCATTCCAATACCACAAAGCAAACGCAAAACATAGGGTGGGAGCCAATGGCTAGTAGAAATCGTATTGATAATTGTTTGGCAGGTTTCGAGTTTGAGTATGACTTCTAGGGAGATGGTTAGGAGGATTAGAGGTCTCGTTCTATGCTCGAGTTTGGTTCGTGAAGATGAAGTCTATGCCTACTGCCGTTCTACCTGATGTTGTTCTAGATACTGTGTGCTCTAAGTGATTCTGCCAAGTAGTGATGTAATAATGAGTAAACCTTGCTATTTGTACTCTATAGGATAGGTATTTGATGTATGACTTGTGATATCGACTGTTATTTGATATTGTGATGATCATCTAGGACTATCACATTATGGTTTGAATCTATGGATTTCCCTTCATGGAAATCGAGATCGTTTCAGTTGGTATCAGAGCCATACTTGACCCTAGGACAAGACCCTTAGGATTGGATGATAGAATTAGGAGTGAAAACTTTTTTTCGGTTATATGTACCGACCTTGCATCTTTTTATGCATGGCTTACCCCTTTCCTAACCTGTTGACCCCTTCTCTTGGACCATAAATGCAGATAATGACCTTTGAACAGCTTCCTATCGATGACAAGCTCCACGATGGGTACGCCCAAGTACTCTGCAAAGTGCTTGAGGTACTCAGTGTTCCCAGGGAGACATGCCGGTACTCATTCCACTACAGAGTTGGACCCAATGGGCCCGAGGACTACTTCCTAGTCACTGTCCAAATCCTCGCTTACAAGAAAGTTCCTGAGCTGCAACCCTTCACCAATGGTGAGGTAGAAAGCACCATTACTTCTGTAGTTTAGTACACATTGTGGTATGCCCTTCGGTTCATGATGCGTGATGCAAACGAGCATCTCAAGAGTGGACCTTACCACTTGCTACCATGAGCACTCAACACCTTAGGGAACGCCAAGGAACAATGGGAAGAAGTTGAGGAAGCCCTCATCGCTGATGGAGGAGACTGCCTCAAGGTCATAGGGAGACACATGCTCTACCAAGATAGGCACATCCTGGAGCTAGAAGACGACAATCATTGCCTCAGATGGAAGATCTATGAGCTAGGAGAAGAGCTATGGGCTAGAGATGAGGAATTATCTGAAGCAAGAAGGAAGAATGTGTCCAACAAGGTCCACCTCGTCGAGTACATGAAGACTGCCATGTACCTACAAGATGCCTTGAAGAGGGACTAGTAGGCCTAGAGGAAGTCAGATGCTCGACTCCACAAGGAGTATCAGCAAGTGTAGACTAAGCTCCCACGAGTCTACTGCAAGACACCCTGAGAAGAAGAGTTTTTGCTAGATCCTTGCAACTCTGGACTTGCTTCCTGAGGCAAGAGTGACCCAGGAGTATGAGGAGGCCTAGGAGTTCGTTAAGCATATGCACTACACTGACACTGACCTGCAGGAGATGGATAGTAGCACCACCTCACCACCTCATCAGGGTTAGATTCTCAGAGATCATCCAATAATGTAGTAGTTGTAGTGTTGATGATGAGCCCTGCATGGCAATGAGACATGACTCACTTTCTGAAGTAGAGTAGATTGTCCCTCTTTTGGAGCCTACTTGCGTGTAGTGCGTGTTGCGCGAGTCTTCTAGTGTAGCTGCTGGAGACATCGCTATGTAATAAACCAATATAATGAATGTTTGGTTCTTAACGCTTCGTATGGTTGTTCTTGCTTCTTTGTTTGAGTGTATGGCTAGAATTAAAACTATTTTAAATCACCTAACTACTTAATAATTCATAACCTAACATTTGTAGCAAGATATCGTGCCGCCGCTCTAAACGCTTGTTCCGCCATTCCCCTTCCCCCATACCTACTGGACGTGGCCGTGGCCTTGGCCATCATGGAGGATGTGCTACCACCCACATTGCCTTCAACCTTGAGGAGGTGGGACCTCCCACTAGAGATCAGCATGTGGAAGAACCGCCTATCCAGGAGGCGCCAAATGATGCTGAACATAGGAACAAGAATGCTCTGCCACCACCCCCACTCCTATCAGAGGTGACGGACCACCAAATGCGTCTCATGGAGACACTGGCTAAGGGGCTACTGCACCGCAATGGAGGCCCGCCCAACGACTTCTAGAGGAAGCTGGAGGGTTTCCTCAAGCTGAGGCCTCCCACATTCGACAGCTCCAATGATGACCCCATTACTATAGAGGACTGGCTGCATGAGATGGAGAAGAAGCTGGACCTAACCACTTGCTCTGACGAGGAGTGTGTTGGGGTCGCTGCCCACCAGCTCACCGGCACTGCACACGCATGGTGGGATAGCTTCAGCGACACCCACCATGATCCCACTCACATTTCATGGGAAGAGTTTGCCGAGGCCTTCTGTGAGCATCACATACCTGAGGGCGTGATGGATGCCAAGGTGGAGGAGTTCAGCAACATCACATAGGGATCCTAGAAGATCTAGGCGTATGCCAACCGTTTCAATAGAATGATGCGGTACGCCCCAGGCGAGACAGACTCTGAGAAGAAGAAAATGTACTTCTTCAAGAAGGGTCTGAACAAACCCATCAAGGTGGCCATCTTGGGTCACACCTGCTACACCCTACGAGGGTTGAGCAACAAGGCCTTGGATATGGAGAAAGACCATCTAGAATACGACACCCTCTACAAGGAGAAGTGCCAGTTCGAGAGCATGTCTCGCGCCTCGGCACCTCAGAGGCTACATGCTCATGTGCCCTCGCTTCCTCACCCTCATGCTGCCCAGGGAGCCGCACCCACTCCGTGGAGGTGGTACCTACACCACCAACTACCACCACCCTACTCAGCGCCAGCCTGCTTAGAACCCCAACACATGGAAGGCCGATGCGCCCACTTCTACAGGCAGCACGCCCTTCACTTGCTATGGTTGTGGCCAGCCAGGCCACAAGATTGCTGACTGCCCCATGAAGAACACCACACCGCCTGCTTAGACTCCCAAAAGATAGGCTCCTTTTCAGGGTATGCCATACAAGAATGTTGCTGGAGCCACCCAAGGCCACCTCAACCACCTGACCACGAAGGATGCACCAAATGCCCCCGACGTGGTGTATGGTATGTTCATAGTGCTTGGAGCCAAAGCTTTGGTATTGTTTGATTCTGGTGCCACATGTTCATATGTATCCATCAATTTTGCACGAAAGCCTAGCCTACCAGCAACTCCATGAAAGGTACGTCAGACCTTAAATCTCAGGACAAGATTCCTGTGAGGGGGGATGACTGTAATGACCCAGGTTTTCCAAGAACCCAAAACCCGGAACTTAAATTTTTTCTAACTAAACCCATGCATGGTGAGTGTGCATACTAGGAAACCACCCTTGTAGTTGCACAAGTAGATCCCAAGTTAGCATGTTTGAGCATATGCACTTAATTAACAACATGAGTTGCTTCTTTTTGGATTTATGCATGTTAATAAAATTATGACCAACTTCTTTTAATTCAACTTGATGTGTGTGTGCTTCCAAGGCTCTAGCCCAAATGTGGACCTTAGTAGACCTAGTGGACCCACCCATACTTGTATACAAGTATTGGCTACACTCATACAAGTATAGAAGCCCTAGAATGGAGTTTAGAAATAGAAAACGGAAAGGAAAAAGATGGGAAAAATAAAAGATGAAAGCAGCCTAGCAGCTGCACCCACACCACTGTGGCCTAACTAGCGCGCCCACAATGCTCAGCCTGCCAGCACGGCCCAGCCGAGTGCGTCGCCACCTACGCCCCTTTCCCTCACACCATGAGACCGACAA
The DNA here is from genome assembly GCF_019320115.1 of Miscanthus floridulus. Classification (NCBI taxonomy): domain Eukaryota; kingdom Viridiplantae; phylum Streptophyta; class Magnoliopsida; order Poales; family Poaceae; genus Miscanthus; species Miscanthus floridulus. The sequence continues at coordinate 107,724,999 of NC_089580.1, read as the reverse complement.
GCGGGCCCCATAGGACCCACTTGTCATCCCCCTTAGCATGCCCCTCCTTTGCTTTGTCTCCCTAGAGCAGAGCATCTCGCTAGCAAGGGGATCCATGGCCGCTCCTTCGCATCTCAACCGTTCGCCCTAGAGCCGTTGGCCACCCGTGCATGGATGACCGCCATGTCCTCAATCCGTGGCCTCCAGACCTCCCCCAGCTCGCGCTGCGCTGTGGTGACATCCACCGTCATGGCCCCGCACCATGACGCCACCCTGTCCTTGCCTTGACCGTCCGTCGTTCGAATTGGGAGCGCTAGCACCCGTGCAACCACCTCACACACCCCAAAACCCTAGCCTGGGTGACCTGATCACCATACACATACCCCTCCATCGCCACCCATCATCCACCGCCATCGCCATAGCCATGAGTGGCTGTATAAGCCGCCCTAGTGCCCTAGCGCCTCTCCCATACCCCGCCGCCACTCCGTGGCACCCCTAACCACCCATGCCTGAGTCCCAAAAGGAGGAGAAGGAGGAAGGAGAGGAGTCGAGGCCACCGGAGTACCGCCCATGGCCACCGAAGCTGAGGACGATGCCCGCTCGTCTTCATCGTCATCGCGGTTCTGCCTGCACTGCCTCGACACACCACGGCTGCAACTCACCACTGTGCTGCTAGCATTTCTTCACCGCCACCATGGTGAGCCTGCTACCCTCCCTTGCTCGTTGTATCATGCCCACCATGGCCCCCGCCGCATGGTTTCCCCACTAGGAAGCCCAAGACGGCACCTTTTGGCCATCACACGCACACACGCGGCCATGCACATGCCACCGCATGGCAACATCGAGCCATTGGAGCTCGGGAATGCTAGTGCGCCACACCGCATGATTGTGTGGCCGCCATGGCAAGAGCTTGGCCACGGCGAGGGCATTCCGCTCGATACTAGACGGTAAAGGTACACGTGACCCCTTGGAGACCTTAGCCTCGCCAAGGAACACGTTTCGCACTAGCTAGTCGGAAAAGAGAAGCCTCGGGAGCCACCGATCACGTCCGCCTCATTGGGCCACCGTGTTCCCATGTCGCCGCCATGTCATAGATGTTCCCATTGATTCTGGTCGCCTCGTTGAGCGAGGAAAGGCTGATGATGTTCGTCATGACACTACACACCTATCCACCTAGTTGGTTCACTATCTAGGCCACTCTAGACCTTAGTTCACCGTCACTGGAGCCCTGTCGGAGCTTCACCGTGCCTTCTGCCATCGAGCGGACCCTGTCGTGAGAGATGGTTACTGGCGCCGCCCTTTGTGACCCTATTGCACGAGCCGTAGCACCATCGTTGCCGCCATGCACGCCGTTGCCATAGCCATCCATGGCAAGCCAAAAGGCCTTGCCTTTGTGCCCTTGCCACATTCGTCTGACCGTGATGAAACCCTAGGAGGCTGTAGAAGCTCCACCGAGCCCCATCGCACCGTGCTTCACTACCGGCGAGCCACCATGACGAGGAGCGGAGCATCCCCCTTTTTCCTTGGTCGCCATTCCATGAGCCTCATCCACCGTGAGCCAGAAAGAAGAGGGGAAGAGAATGGCACTGGTCCACCATAAACTAGAGGAGGTCCACAGTGCCCCGACCACTTCGGTCCACCATGCACCCATCCTGTGGAAATAGCCCATATGGATCCAGACCGGCCATGTGGATGCACGTAGAGCCAACACATGTTTGGGCCAACCCGGCCCAACCCGACCCAAAGTCCAGCCCGCTAGGCCTAGTTCGAGCCTAGTCAAGCATTGACCATTGATCGTTGACCGATCCCACCTTTCAGTCTCTGCTGAGCCACGAGCCAACCAGGAAGCGATACGTATCATCACCAGATTAATTCACCCCTTTTTATTTTTTAGAAAATGGTTTAAACTTGGGAAGTTTATAGTAAATTCATCTGACCTCAGAAAAATATGAAACCAGTGTCTAAATTTTTCTAAAATTAAGCTCTACGTCATAGGCTTGTGTTTGAGTGCATTTGAATCTTTTGAATTTCTGTTGCTTCTTTGTGATCATCTATAGGAGTCGCTTATCACGGCTATATGTCTCATTTGCCAGCCTCGGAGGAGTAGAATCCTGAGGAGGAGGACTATGACTACATAGAGGAGTTGGGAGACGACCAGACTGCAAGTGCCACGTCCCACCTAACCTCATAGAATCCTACTAGACATGCAATAATATAGTTGCTAGTGCTCTATTTTTAAGCAATTGAACTGTGATAGGTTGCATGGTAGAATTGCTTGAAGCCTTTATCTTGACGCAACCTTTACCCTTGCACACCCGCTGTTAGGCTAGATGCTCGCTTACTACTTACTACTTGCTTCTACTATGCATTATATCTGTGATGTAATGCTTTGTGGAGGATTGTTTTGAGTGGCAAAGGCACTTGGTGCCGATAATATGGAAATAATGTGATAACAACTTGGGGAGATCTTGGCGTGCATCTTGGGTGTGTGGTGAGGGTCGAGTCGACCAAGCAGGATTCTACGACGAGCTGTTGAGTGAGTCTTGTCGGAGTGTGACCTAAGCGCTCCTTGAGAGTTATACGTGTGGCGGGTAACGGATTGAGGAGGTATAGACTTCGGGGAGGAGTGGTCTTCGTGGGACGAATCCTCGGAGTAGAGGTGCTATTGAAGCATGGGGTGTCGGAAGCCCCTTTATGAAGATGTCTTGTTCGGTCACCCTAAGGACTTATATGTTCTAGGAACCGGTTCATAGGAATCCTTGCACCCCATTCGCTCCTCTCTAGGGAGAAATCTGTTGTGGACTAATCTAGGCGATGCCACTACTGCTAGGTTGTAAGTTGACATTGTGGGGATGAGGATGTTGAATCTTGAACCCCTCTAGGTGCGTATTACCACTTGTGGGGCCCGGTATTTACGTTTCACAGTCTCAGCGTTCCGGAGATATCCGGGGTGCCTCAGGGCTGAGTGGCAGGATGGTATCATTCCAGACTAGAAAGAAGCCGGAATCAGCCTAGACGACGATGGTCGTCGATGACGGAAGATCTTGTGGATAGTGTAAACCTCTGCAGAGTGTATGGTTGATCAATCGATACATATGTCATCTTTTCGGTAATGAACCTTTCCTATGTTACTGTTTCACTTGACTAGAGAGAGGTGTCCCTCCTTATTCTCCCCCCAGGTTTGTTGGTCTTCGGCTATTAGCCGTTAAGGCAAGGTACGAGAGGAGTCGTCCTTGCCGCCTAGAGAGTGAGAGTGTGGTGAGATGTGTGTGATGGGTGGGAAAACGTGTGTGGATGAGAAGGGTTAAAACTTGATGAAATACTATTAAAACTTGATTATACTCGCATAGGAAACTACAACCACAAATAGGACTTTTGCTCTACCCTTGCATTCCACTACCACAAAGCAAACGCAAAGCATAGGTGGAAACCAGTGGCCAGTACAAATCGTACTGATAATTGTTTGGCGGGTTCCAAGTCTGAGTACGACTTCCAAGGAGATGGTTGGAAGGATTAGAGGTCTCGTTCTACACTCGAATTTGATTTGTGAAGATGAAGTCTACGCCCGCTACCGTTCTACCTGATGTTGTTCTAGATGCTGTGTGCTCTGAGTGATTCCGTCAAGTGGCGATGTAATAATGAGTAAACCTTGCTATTTGTACTCTGTAGGATAGGTATTCAATGTATGACTTGTGATATTGACTGTTATTCGATAATGTGATGATCATCTGGGACTATCACGTTATGGCTCGAATATGTGGATTTCCCTTCGTGAAAATCGAGATCGTTTCACGTGCTGCCACACTTGCCAGATCTAAAAGAACCGATGGAGTGAGATGAGCAAAACATAAGAAGAGAAAGTGGGAGCAAAAAAAAGGAAAGTTAGCCCTCGGCAGGTCTTGGTCGAGGCACGCGACTGCTGGTGTTTGCCTCGACGTGCAACGTTGCTGGAGCTTCCTGGCATAGGGCATGGGCTTCCCGAATGACACCATATTTATATATGCCATGGTTGAGGCAAATGCCAGTGATGCAAAGATCCAAGCACACGACACAAAGGAGAATCCAACTTCCATCAATTGTTGTGGTCTGTAGATGGCGAAGGAGAGTTTGTGACGCTGAACTCGGTAGTAGAATGGAGAGAGAGAGAGAGAGATCAGCGGTCAAGGTGATGAGTCCATAGCTCCTCAAGATATTTATGGAGATATGTCTAGCAATATTTAAAATATAGCAGCCAGTAATCCTCTAATATCCTTTGGTCTTAAATTTGGCATTGTTATTTTTAATGAGAAATATATCACAAACACGAAGAAATTTACTGCTGTTGGCGTGTTGTCGATGATCAATTTTAAAGATACAATTTTCAACAAAGAATGAAATATGAAGCCAAGAAAATATACGCTTATCGGCTCCATGCATGTGGATATCATATGAATTATTATTGACCTAAAGGAGTGCTTTGCAGAGAAGCGGTAATTTTAGCATGTGTTCCTCTGCATGCAGGAGATCAGATCGAGATTCTATTGGTGGTGATTTGCATCATGACCGAATTATTAAATAATGTGTTAGCCTTCTGTACTGTTGTGTGCGTCATTGTTTATTATAGGAGGTCAGACTAGCATCAGTTTTGGTGCCATATTACTTTACATATAATTGGCTAGGTGTCGACATGCTGGAGGCTAGTTAGTAAGGTGAGTAAGTTTCCTTTTATTTGATTTTGGCCCTTGTTGAGTCCGAACAAAACACGTTTGTTGGTTATAATAATAATTTTGATAACACATTAATACATTTCCGTTATGAATAATTCCTTTTAGAGCTTGTTTGTTCAAACTGATGCGCCCTTTAAATAGTCAGGTGTTAAAGCTTCATTTAACCATGCCGAGTAGCTCTTCTATGCAAAGATCACTACGTAGAAAACGATTTGTACCAATGGTTCAATTTTTTTGTAGGGGCGGCTGGTGATGGAGCCGCCCCTACAGTGGCGTGCTCGGGTGCCCAGACACCAGCCGCCCCTACAAATGGAACAGCAGGGGCGGCTGGTGATACGAGCCGCCCCTACAAATGGAGTATGATTTTTAGGGGCGGCTCAATCACCAGCCGCCTCTAGAAATGGTATTTGTAGAGGCGGCTGGTGATTGAGCCGCCCCTAAAAATGGCCCGTATTTATAGCTTCTATTTATAGGGGCGGCTCAATCACCAGCCGCCCCTACAAATGACCCCCATATAAAACTGAAGCAGCACCTTTTTCCTCCTCGGGTCATTCACTCCAACCCGTGAAAGAAAGTTGGGGAGGGCTTGGGCACCTCCCAAAAATTGCTCTACTAAGGGGGGAAGGTTTTGGTCTCAAATCCTTTGGTGGAGAGGTTGTAGAAGGTAAGAAAATGCTATTCCACACTTTTTTTTTGAAGTTTTAATGGTTGATTAGTGAATAATTAGAGTTTTGTTTTTCTCTCTCTTCTATGGTGCTTGAGCTATTTATGAGCAAATTAGACCCAACTTTTAAATGTACTAGGGTAAATTAGGGAGGGGAACAAGATCATACCCTTATTTGGTCCATGTTTCTTGATTTTAGTGAACCATTAGTTAGTTTTATGGATGTTTCATGTGCATGTGATCTAGATCTAGGGTTTGGTTTTTTTATTAATTTCATTTTTGTAAATTTATGTTTGATAAAATTGGACTAGGGTTTGTACGAAAGATATTGTGTAAAGTATAATTATTGCTAATTGTTGTCTTTGAAATTGTTTATTGTAATCAATAAATATGTATTTTAATTATTTATGGATAAATGGGCCATTAATTAATTTTCCTCTACCATGGTGTGTTTGTATGCTTCATGTAATTATATTAGATTTATATTCATATATATCTGAGGTATATACAATTATTCTCAAATAATTATTACTTTGATTAATTTTTATATATATCTGAATAAGTAGTCCTTTAATGTTTATTTTGTTGTTGTTGTAAAAGATGGAGTACAGGAACTCTTGGATGTATGGTTCGTTAAGGTTCAAGGCAGGTTTCCGTGAAGAGGTGGATAAATTTATTGAAGCCGCAACGAAGCATGCAACGACATTGAAAGAGAATAAGGATACAATTATTTGCCCCTGTAAAGATTGCAAGAACCGTATGGCATGGACACATCTGACTATCCTCAGTACCAACACCTTCGTGAGACTGAAAGGCTAGCTCTAGGACGTTGATAATAATGTGTATGAAATTTGTATATTTAATGATGGATTGTATATATATATCATTACGAATTGGACTTGTAATTGTACTTTATATAATACTATTGTGCTTGTAGTCGCGTTCGGAACGTTGGTCGCGTGGCGTTCGGCAACGCGAACGCGGTTCGGAACGTTGGTCGTGGGGCGTTCGGCAACGCGGATGCTGGACGGAATACGCAGAAACAAACAGTTCTGGTCGAATTTGAATTGTAAATTTGAATTTTTTTTTTGCGGGAAAACGTACTGTAGAGGCGGTTCTAGATTGAACCGCCCCTACAAATAGGTATTATAGAGGCGGCTGGTACTACAGCCGCCCCTACAAATAGATTTATAGGGGCGGTTGGTTCTTGAGCCGCCCCTACAAATAGATTTGTAGGGGCGGTTCGTAATACCAGCCGCCCCTACAAATCTATTTGTAGGGGCGGCTCAATCACCAACCGCCCCTATAAATCGATTTGTAGGGGCGGCCTGGGAACCGCCCCTACAAATGCATGATTTGTAGAGACGGTTCGGTAGGGGCGGCTGGCCAAACCACCCCTACAAAGGATTACCAGCCGCCCCTAAAAATGCTTTTTGTAGTAGTGGATGATATCCAACAATAATACCAGCTGAGAACCGAGCAGCGCTCGGATGGCTAGCACAGCCGGTGGGCGTGCAGCCCGCGTGAGTTCGATTCTCAAGAATCGCACTCACCTCTCTCACCGGGGTTCGCCCCCATAAATATTGTGTTGCCTCTCGCGTAGGGCCACAAAGGGAATGCGGCGCGCCTTGTTTGTGTACGCGTGATGTGAGTGTGGTGTGCGTGTGTAAGTACGCGTGGGGTGACTGTGATGTGCATGTGTAGGGTTGGTGTGTGTCTGTACATGAGCAGATACTACACCTGTACCCAGTTGAGGGAAAAAAAACAATAATACCAGCTTGCAACAAGACCGATCATCAATGAGTAGTAGTCTTCTTTGTCAAAAGCTGTTTGTCCCCTGGAAGTTAGCGTTGTCTCTTGCTTTGTTATTTCAGTTCAGTAGTTTTGAGTTGTTAGTTCTTTTCAGTAGCTTATTGGTGCCTGGTCTGTGCGCCTTGGACGTTTGGAGTTTGGTCTCCAAAAAAACCATTTTGTAACTCTGTTTTTCCTTTTTCTTCGTCTAATAAAAATCCGGCAAAGCTTTTGCCGCCTTTCTAAAAAAAGCTTTCATTTAAGCAAGTGCTAGCCTCTAAAAATCTATCTCATAGATCAACAACAAGTTTATTCAGGATTATAGCCTTTGTGCCGTTAATAAAATCAGTTTTGATAATTTATGATTTTATTTTGACAAAATAGATCTATATAGTTATGAGTTGTCAAAATTAGTGTTTTTATCTCTTCTGTTGCAACACATGGACAAATTGGCTAGTATATTAAAAGATGTACGCCTAGACAAACACTGCATAAGACTTCAAAAAGTTGTACAAGACATAATGAAGATGCACTATGTGTGTGCATCGTTCATTATGTAAAAAAAAATGTGTATGCATCCTTTCAAATTTTCTGAAAACTCTATGTTTGTATTTGACGGGGGTTTTATTTCTTGTTTCCACCGGTAGAGAGAGGTTTAATTTTGTACAGGATATTATGCTGCTATAATAAGCTGCCCGGAGGCTTATCTTCTACTCTTCTATATCTAAAAGACTCTAAAGTAATCATCTATCCCGATGATATCAAATCCCTGTATTATCCGGTCGACGTTCCTGCGCACCTACTATCTATAGAGTCTGCGCCGGAGCAAACTTTTGCAGAGTCCGCGCCGGAGCAAACATCTGCAGAGTTCGCTCCGGTCGGCGGCCTCGTCACATTATTTTTAAATACAGAAAGCATGTACAGGCTGGGCTCACCAGTTTAATATAATTCCAAAAAGCACATGCAGGGGATCACAGCAACATCGCTGGTGCCCCTCCCAATCTACATACTTGCTAGAGCTCCATCACGGCAGCTGTCGCACAGGGAATTAAAGGTCAGGCTAATTTCTCTATCCTTCAATCTCTCAATAAAAAAACTATTCATTATTGGTTTTTACTTTTTGAAGATTGGATTTCATACCGTATTACCTGTCCTATGATCTGAAATTATATAGCACCGACAAATTGTAAAGATTTATTGCTGCTATGCAGTTACAGTTGTCTTGATACGAAGACCAAATCCACCTGTCCGTGTCCGATACAAAATCTTCAGAGCTCATCGTCCGTCCCCACGTCCGATTACTGAGTTCAGTAAAAAAAATCATAGTCCTAGTGCAACATACTGGCAATTATCTAGTGGAGTATATAATAAATGTAAATAAATATGTATATAATTAATGCGTCAATCGATCGGAGTCTCTTGGAAGCATGATGCACGAGGATCACGTATATGGTCGTTGAGGGATTCTGCCTAGCAATGACACGGTGGTCGTTGAGAGATGCTGCCCTCTCCAGAACTGTCAGTTTGTGTATGCACGTATATAGGTTGAGAGAGTTGTTCGGCTTATGGTTTGTGAGAGAAAGCATGAAACACGTTGCTAATAACATGTCCTCTCTATAAAAGAATCCCCAGTGAGCGTGCATATAGAACCAAAAAAGCACTGATCGGGCGTATCTAAACTGTGGCGCTAGCTGAGAATCTATTGCCTGCCAAGAAGGTAGAGAAAGTGCTTCGCATGGCCACCGGCGACGGAGGGAACAGCTACGCCGCCAACTCCAGGCTCCTGGTTTGGTGATATTTTTGTATTTTGGTCCCTTTTGAAAATATTTTTTACAAAAAGACCCCAGCCAAAACGTTTGCTGAAAATAGACCATTTTTAGGCGTCTTAGGACATGACGCTAAGGTATGAGGGTCGGCGTTGACTGACACGACGCCGAGGTCTTGCCATGTCACGGACGACCCCGGTCGACGGCGACACGGTGGCGCATGGGGCCCAGTACGTCGGCGTCGGGTCATTCAACGCCACAGGCCCAACCTCGCGTGTAGTCACACCACGCCGAGCTAGCTGTACAATGAGATTCAAAACGCAATTCTACCCCAAAAACGCGACTGAACATAAATCTTTGTCCTTTCGTACCTCCTGATCTGTTTAGTTCTGGCACAAAATGTAGTAACAAGAGTTGTAGATCTATATGAGTACTACAACTTTTCTTAAAGGTTCAAAGTCTTATTTGGTCTGGTTGGAGAGATACAAGGCTCCAAAGTGGGGTACATGAAAACTGAAATCCTGAATTCAGTCATCCAGACTTAGCCAAATTTTGAGCTCCCCAAAACAGTCATGGATTCCAACTTTAGGGCTCGTTTTGACTTTCTTACAAGCTTATCTAGCTCTTGGTCCAAAAACAAAGTTTGTTCTACTCCACTCAAACTTCAACTTTTATTTAAGGTGCAACTCCATAAAAGCACTGTAAGCAATTGGTCAACACCGATCAAAATAGCATCACGGTAAAGCTCAATTTAGAGTTTTTGACCGATTGAGGCATTTTCTTGACCTTTGCTCAACATGAATCCTTCATGACTTTTGTTGTAGAGTTCATCTAGAGTCATTTGGGTAAGGTTGAAAGGTTTGGTTGATGACACATGTTCTCATTCACTTAATAAGACCATTCCAACAAGGATATAACTTATCATTTCAGGTGACTTTTTGATTCCAAACTTCATGAAACTTTTCCAGTGACTTTTCATATGGTAATCATGATACTTGGCTCAGATTTTAGCAATCACCAAATAGCTATGTGAAGGTACTCTCATTAATGATTTCTAACTTAGCTCAATATCCGCTAAAAGTTGTGAAAATGCACTACTGTAGGAAAAAAGAGAGACAAGGAGAAAATGATGGAGCATTAGACAAGGAGCGAGCTAAAAGATCCAAAGACTTCATATGCTTCTTTTGTGCATGGACTATGTATGCATTGGACCTTATGTAATGCACTATGTATGGACCTTGTACTATGTTTGGACTATGTTGGATGATTGATGAAGCATATGTATGGACTATGTAAGGATGTTGAATGTGTTGGACCTTATGTATGTATGGATGTTGAATGAATGTGTATGTCGGTGTGGTCATTTGGTATGTGAAATTCTGTATGCTCATGTATTATGTGTATTATACGCTCAGTTCATTGTTTTGGTGAACCCAGGCTATCGGCGTCAATTGAACACACGCCGAGGGTGGGCACCTCGGCGTTTAGTCAATTGACGCCGACCCCTGGTACATACTGGAATCCTTTGCCTCGAAGCGACGAGGTGCCCAAGCTCGGCGTTCCGTAATTTGACGCCGAGCCGTTAATCTCGGCGTGGGTCGACTCAGCGCCGAGGTTCGGCCCAAACCTGGCGTGGGCTGTGGGAATCCAAACCCTAGGGTTGGCGTGGGTCGAATCAACGCCATGGTCTTCTATCTCGGCGTCGTCCGACTTGACGCCGAGCCTATAAATCATAAAAAAGAAAGAATAAAGTATTAAACTAAACCTTTGGTATAGGTTGAAATCCTATTTGCATGATTCAAATGAAAAATCTTTCTCAACGATTCCTCTTCTACTAACACGAGTTATACTAATAAGAGTAGACATGCTATATTTATGTTTGTTCCTGCAGGGAAAATCGAAGATTGGTTCGATTTCAATCCCCTATTTTTAGACAGAGTCAAATCTTTTTTTCAGTTTGGAAATCAACCATAGTACATGAAACTTAGAGATAGGTAAACTGCAATTTATGAAATAGCGAATGCACAACGATTACACTCACATCAAAACTAACAATGGCATGTCGCAAACTAAACCTAGCATGCCTTAGGGGATTGAAAGAAACAAGTGATACAGACGTTGCAAAGGTACTACGATTACACACTCACATGAAAACTAACAATGGCATGTTGCAAACTAAACCTAGCATGCCTTAGGAGATTAAAAAGAACAACTCATACAAGCATTCCACATTCGGATTGACTAACAAAGGTTGGTCCTAATAATGCTCCCACATATTGAACTGAGTTGCACCTTCCCCATAGTATCCTCCAGTTGACGGCGGCGGTGGCGGTGGAGAAGGAGGCCCGTGCTTCTTATGGTACGGGCACTGGCAGTTCGGATTATTGCATAGTGCCTCCTCTGCATCATTACTGTTGTCATCATCCGACGTGTCCCTGTTACTACTTCTAGGGCCATACTCTAGGTCAAAGATGCGTCCCTGTAGATATGTGATGTACTATTGATGGGGATAGATAGGAGCAGGGTCGACCCGTCTAGTGAAGCCACAGTTATCTGGACAGCTTGAATCCTGAAAACCCATCTACCAATAAGTACTACTACAAACCAAATGCAAATCTAAAAAAGGAGAGAGTTCAAAGGAAATACAAATCCTCGCGGGCATCTGAAGAAACGACGGCCTCCACCGTCACAGTCGTCGTACATCTGCACAACACAATCCAAACCATGGCGGCATTTTGGCCAATCTTCAATGCGCTTGTCGTATGATCTAAAAGGTCTCTCACGGGTGAAGTCACTCTTTCTCTCCAAAGGAAATTCATCTATTGGTTCTTCAAAAGAATCAGGACCCAGAGAACCCTCCCACACAATCGGAGGTCCCTTCCTCACCCCCTTTCCTCTCCCTCCGCCGAAACCCTTTCCACTCGAGCAACCTCCGCTCGACATTTGCTAAAACTAAACCCATGAGAGAACATGTGTCATATCCTTGTTGGAATGGTCTTATTAAGTCACCTGAAATTTAGAGTCACTGGAAAAGTTTCATGAAGTTTGGAATCAAAAAGTCACCTGAAATGATAAGTTATATCCTTGTTGGAATAGTCTTATTAAGTGAATGAGAACATGTGTCATCAACCAAACCTTGCAACCTTGCCCAAATGACTCTAGATGAACTCTACAACAAAAGTCATGAAGGATTCATGTTGAGCAAAGGTCAAGAAAATGCCTCAATCGGTCAAAAACTCTAAATTGAGCTTTACCGTGATGCTATTTTGACCGGTGTTGACCAATTGCTTACAGTGCTTTTATGGAGTTGCACCTTAAATAAAAGTTGAAGTTTGAGTGGAGTAAAACAAACTTTGTTTTTGGACCAAGAGCTAGATAAGCTTGTAAGAAAGTCAAAACGAGCCCTAAAGTTGGAATCCATGACTGTTTTGGAGAGCTCAAAATTTGGCTAAGTCTGGATGACTGAATTCAGGATTTCAGTTTTCATGTACCCCACTTTGGAGCCTTGTATCTCTCCAACTAGACCAAATAAGACTTTGAACCTTTAAGAAAAGTTGTAGTGCTCATATAGATCTACAACTCTTGTTACTACATTTTGTGCCAGAACTAAACAGATCAGGAGGTACGAAAGGACAAAGATTTATGTTCAGTCGCGTTTTTGGGGTAGAATTGCGTTTTGAATCTCATTATACAGCTAGCTCGGCGTGGTGTGACTACACGCTGAGGTTGGGCCTGTGACGTTGAATGACCCGACGCCGACGTACTGGGCCCCATGCGCCACCGTGTCGCCGTCGACCGGGGTCGTCCGTGACGTGGCAAGACCTCGGCGTCGTGTCAGTCGACGCCGACCCTCATACCTTGGCGTCATGTCCTAAGACGCCTAAAAATGATCTATTTTCAGCAAACGTTTTGGCTGAGGTCTTTTTATAAAAAACGTTTTCAAAAGGGACCAAAATACAAAAATATCACCCTGGTTTGTACCCCCTTTTCATGCATTTCGACTGCATTCAGTTCAGTGGACAAGGAGTAACTAATGTAATGGCACTTGTTAATTATTCGATCCATTTCATGAATCGGATCGGTGGAGCAGGAGAAGGCCTTGATAAAGACGAGGCCCATGCTTGAGAAGGCCATACAAGATCTGTACACGTCGACGCTCACTCCTCAGGGTCAGGGCATAATGGTGGTGGCTGACCTCGGCTGCTCATCGGGGCCTAACGCCTTGCTCGTCGTCTCCGAGGTGATGAGCACACTCCGAGAATGCCTCCGCCGCGAGGAGATGGACGACGACGACCGGCGCCACGGTGGCATGGCGGCGGTGCAATTCTTCCTCAACGATCTGCCAGGCAACGACTTCAACCTCGTCTTCCGGTCCCTAGAGAATTTGCAGAACTTGGCCTCGGAAACTGAGGCTGATGATCCGGAGCTTCCGTGCTACGTTGCCGGGCTACCAGGGTCCTTCTACGCGAGGCTCTTCCCATCCAATAGCGTCCATCTCTTCCACTCGTCCTACAGCCTCATGTGGCAATCCAAGGTACTCCCTCCATCTCCAATCCAAATAAATAAATTTCTAGAGCTCTTTTACGGTGGTCGGGAAAATACCTTGGTACTTTCAGTATTTCTATTTTCTAGCTAAATAATTGAGAAAATTTTATTTATAAAATGTAATTGATATATTATAGTGGGTATATTGGTAATTGAGGTTGTGCCCAGACTAAGCAGAAGTATACATGGCCAAACGGGCCGCCCAGGCACGACACGGCACGGCATGGGCACGACTGGGCACGGCGGCGTAGCCGTGCCATGCCTGATAATGCGGTCGTGCCAAGGTTGTGGCCCAGGCATGGCACTATGGCCCTTGAACCGTGTCGTGCCTGCTGCTGGGCACGGCGGCCCCCAGTGGCGGTGTCAGCCCTGGCTCGATGAGCGAGGCCACGCCATGCCGTTGTCGCGCCACGCCACCACGTGCCCCGCGACGTCGCCGCGCCACGCCGCTGCAGACCTCGCGCCACCGTCGTCTTCCACTCCGCCGTCGACCAGGGGAGCAGAGGCCATTATAGCGCGCCATGGCCACTGGAGCCGCTGCGTCTCGCCACCGCCACCGAAGCCACTGCAGTGAAGGAGGCCGTGAGGAGAGGCTACAGGAGGGAATGGAGAACGGGGAGCGGCGGCCTGGGAGGGAAGGCGCGGGGAATGGGAAGCGGCGGCAAGGAGCGAAGCCGCGTCCCGCGCGTGTGAGGGTGTCGGAGGAAGGGGCGGGATTAGGATGGGAAACTCAGAGGCGTTGGAGGATTGCTTTTATACCTAGGGTTTCATCCAACGGATGTTGTTCATCCGATCCAACGATTGGAAATAGCTGGGCCGCATCATGCTGACCCAAAAACCATGACATGCCCGGACCGGCACTATGGGCCGGTGAGGCGGCCAAGGCACGGGCACAATGCCAGGCCGGGCCAGGCATGGGCACGAGGCAGGCCATGCCGCACCGGGCCCGTGCTGGCCCAGCGGGCCTGGCCCGTTTCTTTTTTCGGTTGGATCCCTCCGCGACATGCCTTCCGCTCGGCCATGCATCCGACGCCGACGCCTTTGCTGCCGTGCGCTAGGCCATGGGGGCTACCACTAGCCCCACCGGCAGGCCCGTCTCGTGTTCGCTCACTACGACGACGGGTGGAGGCAGCTCGCAGACCGCAGGATCTACACCACGGAGCTGCTCAGTGTGTGCCGCGTTGGCTCGTTTAGGGCCGTGCGCGAGGAGGAGGTCCGCTGGCTACTACGCTCCGAGCGGCTTCGCCGGGGCAGCAGCAGCAATAGGCGGTGAACCTGAGCGAGATGGTCTCGGCGACTCGGCGTACGTGGCCGACGCGTCCATGCGTGGCATCAGCAGCAGCAAGTTCAGGGACATGATGTCGTCGTCCATCGACACCATGATCCAGGAGCACCAAGACAGTAGAGGTGCCGTCGCCGACGAGGACTTGCTCGACGTGCTGCTGACAGTGCTGAGGACCCAGAGGGAAGACGAGCTGCTGGATCCACCCCTCACCTGCGAGAACATCAAGGCCGTCAGCATCATCGTATGATTTCCAGCTCTTAATCAGAAAATCATGAGAGATAATTCACGACATATTTGGATTTTGGAGGGAGCAGCGAGACTTAATTTGGCAACCACAGCAACCACGCTCTAGTGGACCATGGCGGAGCTCATAAGGAACCCAAGAGTAATGCGCAAGGCGCAGGACAAGGTCTGGCGAGTCCTCGCCGGCCGTGCAGGAGATCATCACGGAGGACAGCCTGAGCGGTCTGCATTACCTTCTGCTCGTCATCAAGGAGGCACTCCGACTGCAGCGTCCGGCGCCGCTGCTAATCCCACGGGAGTGCTGGACACCGTGCCGGGTCCTGCGATTTTGACGTGCCGGTGGGGGTTATGGGCCATCGGCAGGAACTCGACGCCGGAGGAATTCTCGCCGGAGCGGTTCGAGGACAACGGTGCCTTTGACTTAAGTAATGGGAGTTGCTAAAATTCAGGTGCCTGAATTTTAACTTCATTTCAGGCGAGGGTTATTGCACATGTGTTATGTTAAAATTGTAGCTTTAGTTTATCGCAATTTTTGTAGGCCGTAATCTGCAATTTTCAGGTCTGAGAATAAAAAACCCGCTAGACAAAACCACAGACTTGAAAAAATTTGATCTATGTTGGCACGAAGACAATTAACATTGTACAATTGTTTTCTTTAGGTAGACAAGGAAAAAATATATATATAGTATGACAAAAAAACAATTAACAAAACAATCTAGCTGCTACTAGCCTACTAGTACTACTCAGCACGTTAATGATAGGAGCATCCAAGGAAATTCGCCACTTTTGTCTTATACATGCTCCGTCGCATAGCTTTAGCATTCACAGGTGCACGCATGCTGCAACAGCGTCCGTCGCTCCGACCGTGCACCAGCTTTTCTAGCACCGCGGAACGCACCAGTGATGGCACGAGTGCACGGCGTCGCCTGAATGGACTTAAAAAAATCAGGCGACAGATAGATAGGAATTGTGCTTAAGTAACACACCCGGCCTAAAGTTACTGATTGACCTTATATCAAAAAAATAATAAAAAAGAAAAATAGATCTAGCCCCACATAGTTTGGTACTAGTCTCACCTATTTTTGGTATTAACCTCATCTATTTGGTAAGGCTACCTCTTATTATTCCTTCCACCGTCTGATCTCGCCGTATGGATGGCTCATATTTTTTTCAACCATCGTAAAATTTCTCAAATTTCTAACCAACCAACATTATTACTGCTTAAATAATGATTTGTTAGCGTGTTAGTTTGCGCTAACATCCATAACGATCTTTCGTGAGATCTGATGCCGTACTGTACTGAGATAAAATAGGGATAGGAGTTGGTATCACATTAGTTTATTCGACGCTTCAACTTAACACGGCTACAGAATGGACTTGTTGTTCCGGACGGTAACGGCCTTTAGTCTCGATTACCGTGCCGGGACAATGATCCCGGGACTAAAGGTGCCACCTTTAGTCCCGGGTCATCGAGCCGGGACTAAAGAGGGACCTTTAGTCCCGGTTGTTGTTACCAACCGGGACTAAAGGCCCTCCAGCCGATCAAACGTGGCCGCACCCTTTAGTCCCGGTTGGACTAAAGGTTCCTTTTCTTTTTCTTTTTTTTGTTTAATTTGTTTTCAGTTCAGTTACACGTATTTGTTTAATATATAATATGTTTTTATGTACGTATTCTACGCTGCTAATATAAATACACGCACGCATATAATTACATCTAATTCTCATCTCGAGCATTATTATATTCGAATAAAGTATGAACCTATATATATTATAGATATATATATATATGTATATATACAACACTTTCATAATCTTCTTCTCGAAAATAACGATATCAATAAACATTTAATTTACATCATTTATTCCTTAGGATCAAAGTAGAACTCGCCGTTGAGATTTAGCACTTTTTCTAGAAGAAATCCTGCTATTGACTCTTGAATTGCTTTCAGATGGTCTTTTTGCATGACCCTTCGTTTCAACCATTCAGTCTTGCATTTGAAATAAAAGGAAAAGTATTAATACATATATATATATATATATATATATATATATATATTCATTTAAAAATAAATAAAAATTTGATATATACGTACTCTGAGGACATCTTTAGGAGTTCTTCTTATGTGCGCAGTGATAAATTCACAAACGTAGTATCCACATAAGTTATTACCTGGTTGCTGCCGCAAACACCACTGTACGAGAAGAAGATTATTCTCATCATCTCACACGTAAATTGAAGTACGATATAGTAATTAAACACGTGGGGAAGTGTATATAGTACAACTTACTGGTATTTCAACTACATTAAGTGGTGCCTTGCAATCCTTTAGTCCCGGTTGGTATTACGAACCGGGACTAAAGGGTCCTTTAGTCCCGGCGGCAAAAAATGCCGAGGCTAATGCTAAATTGGGACATCGTTCTAAAGTCTGTTCTCTAGTAGTGTGATCACGTGTGGTTTAAATAAAGAATATATATAGTAGATCTATAACATCTATACAGATCGTGATATAGATGTATAATACTGGCCAATTTTAGAAAAGAGACAACACTGACATCGTAAAAAAACTATAGATAGCACTTGTTTATCCGGAGGACGGAGGTACATGTCGTTGTCCTTGATCCAAGTCTCGGACGGTGGTAAGCCAAACTAACAAGAGCGAAGGCAAGCAGAAGGTGTATAGAAACAGTAAATCATCCCCTGCCTCTTTATTCATGAGGATACTATTTAAAGAGCCTCTTTTTACAATTAGCAGACCCCAAATATTCCCCACACCAACTCCGGATGCCAAGCATATTCCTACACTAGGAGGGGCATCACGGTCCATTTCGTTACACTCAAGTCAAAGTCGGGCTTCACCGCCGGTGATTGGTTCTCTCATCACGTCCGCCTTCGCCCGATCAATCCTTTGATACTTCGTCCAGGCTTTCGCATCCGTGAATCTTGGTCATCGTGTCGAAAGGCCACTCATGCAATGCAAGACTCCTAGGCTTCGCCTTTCTTCCTTCGTGGGCTTGTCCCATGAAGCTCCTTGTTCCCTGCGAAATAGGTTGTTCCGATGTTCTTGTCAACCCAGGCTAAGCAAGACAGGCGAAGGGGTCCATAGCAAATTAAAGGCAGTTTTTTTTTTGACGAAAACAGGAGGGGTTGCCCCCCACTGAACTTTTATTATTAAAACATTATATAATCATAGCAAAGGGAGTTGCCGACGCATGTGTTTGTACCTCCAACGCAAAGACATTGTAATTATTGAATCCATGAAACAATAATTAATGCAACTATTCTTATAGAATATGATATTTGAGTTTTTGAATTAATTCAAAGTAATATGAATTTTTGAATGACAGCATTTTATTAAGTGTGTCCCTATCATTAATCATGTTCCTATTGTATATGCTGCATGTGGGTATTCATCTAATAGGTCCCTGAGGATCTCACAAACGGGAGTCATCTGAATGAAGAGAACATCTACATTGGGAAGACTACTTCACCGATCGTGGTAACATTGTTCCAAGAACAATTCAGAAAGGACTTCAAGTTGTTCCTCGCATTGCGGTACAAAGAACTTGTTTTTGGTGGCCGTATGGTGCTAACATTTCTAGGCCGAAAGAGTGAAGAAATGCTGATGCATGGAGAAGTTGGTACCATGTGGGAGTTGCTTGCTAAATCTCTGCAGTCACTGGTACAAAAGGTAGATAATTAAATCTTGCTTCTGATCGATATCAAATAATGTGTCATTTATTTTCAAAGGATTTCTATTACAAGGAATCTATCTAGAAATATACAAAACTATCTACCTACCATAACAGTGCATGCATGGCAGGGTCGCGTTAAAAAGGAGAAACTGAGCTCCTTTAACCTGCCATACTACGCACCATCAGTTAATGACGTGAAAGCCTTGGTTAAGGAGGACAATCTCTTTAACATCGACCACATCGATCTCTTCGAGTCCAACTGGGATCCCCTTGACGATTCAGACAGTGATGTGGTGCCTGATTGCGACAGCAGTGGGGAAAATGTGGCGAACAAAAGCATAAGGCAGTAATGGAGCCCCTTATTGTGGAGCACTTTGGTGACGCTATACTAGATGAGCTGTTCGTGGTGTTTGCCTCCATGGTATCCAAGCATCTTGAGATAACGAAGGCAAAGTACCCCGTCATTGTAGTCTCCTTGAACAAGTCCGGCCACCCGTTGAATTGACTGTAGGTATGGCGCTCGCGATGTTAATCCGTCCTGGACCACTTATGCATTACGGATAAACTTGGAACTATCAACCAAAAGACCAAAACTGCAGACACTATTTTATATGAGCATGTAAAAGGCAATGAGGAATAAAATAACCTTCAATCAATACCTTGTCATTTTGTGTGCAACATTTTGTTTCACAGTAATGAGAAAATTAACTATATACATCTTGGGTAAACATTTATTCGAAGATGTGCTGTAATTATTGGCTCAAAAATAAAAGTATTATAATTTGATCAGAAATAAAACTTTATTTATTTGCTAGGTTTGTTTATACTATAAATATAAATATATTTGTGCATTGCAACTGAAGCAAAAATACTCACGTATGTCTAGGTTGACAAACATGCTTTTGAGCCCACTACAGTCATGCGGGCATTGCCGCATGGCTGAACATGCCAAACAAACTTGTGTCAGATTAACGGTTGTTAGGCCGTATCAATGGGAGTTTCATCTACATTTGATAGGTTGTCACATAAATTTTTTAATGAATGTCAACGATTTTAAGAAGAGATAGAAGAAGTGAGTTCCATGAAGATGAAACTATCATGGCTCGGTTTCCAACTCTAAATGAGTCATGGAACTAAGGGGGTGTGTTTGAGATTGCTCTGCTCCACGTTTTTAGCTCTACTCCACGTTTTTTAGCCAAACGGTTTTAACTTCACGCACTCGGTTCGAGAAAAAAGGGTAGAATTGTGAGAGCACTAAAGGGGTGCTCCATAAACTCCAGGTTTTCGTGGAGCTGCTCCATGGTGAAGTTTATAGAGCAGAGTTTGTGGAGTAGTCTCAAACACCCCCTAAATGTCTATTTGGAAGAAAAGAATGAAACTATGCATTGAGAGTTACTGCGTCATCTATGTTTTATTATATTTTATATTTTAGAAATAACGCTATGAAAGTGCCCACTGAGAATAACCTCAAAAAATCCACCCCTTACACACAATAAAGGGAAGATAATGATTCCTCGGTCAAAGCCCAACACGGCTTTTAAGTCGCTGCCGCCAAACTGAAAAGCTCCCGCCCCTCCCACTCTATTAGGGCTCCAAGCCTAGGGGCTCCTCCTATTTTTTCTCCAACAACATCATGGTTGACAACGAGCGAGCCCCAATCCTCATTTATAATTAAGCAGTTCCTTAGGTTTGCAAGGACCGAGGATGTCTCCTAGAGGGGGGCGGGGGTGATAGGCATTTCTAAAAATTTGCAATTTAAAATGTGGAAACCATTAGTGTGGATTTCCAATTCCCAAATTAGAATAATGAACCCCACTAGAGTGGTACACTAAGCATATAAAGATTGCTAAACAAGCCTAGAGCTAAACACCTGAAATACAATATATAGGAATTCGGTTTCTGGGATATCAAACTGGACTGGTCTGATATGCACGTGCAGAGCAGCCCCAAAACTGAAACTTGCTACTTTTCAATTCCAACTTCAATCCAATTTTGCAGGGACCTTCTAGGGGCTATGTTATGATATATTCATGCACACAAACAAGCACAACCCATAGTAGATTGAGGCAAACACAAATATAGCAAATTGAAATGCAATTAGACATGATATTTGCTTTTCTGAAGTTCAGACTCCCTTGAGTGTGGTTGTGCTCTAATCGTTCTTTCCAGAACAAGATTATGGCGGCTCTTCACTCAAGCCACGTCAGGGGTCACTCTAGGGCTACAGCCACTTACATTAAGATCAAACAATTATTCTTCTGACCCAGGATGAAACAAGAGATTTGGCAACATGTGCAGAATTGCCAGACTTGCCTACAATCTAAGACCCCCTTTGGTTGGGCTTTTCAACCTACTTTTGCTTTTGCAAAAGTTAAAAGCCAACCAAAGGGGTGAAAAGCCACAGTTGCTTTAGGCCAAAAAGCTGTTTTGCTCTAGTACAAAACTAAAAGCGGCCCCCCCCTACTTTCAACTTCTTTTATGGCAAAAAATTACCCACCTGGCACTGACTATGGAAGATACCGGATCATTTTTTCCCTCTGTTCCCGTCCGACGCGAGGAAAGAAGTCACGCGGGTTCACATGGCGGTGCCCCTCACCGGCAGTTGCTCCCTCACCGCTGCTGCGGTCCTCTGCCCTCTCACCAGCCGCGCAAGGTCCCTCACCAGTCGCAGCTACCTCCACACAAGCTCCATCGCCCCACACCGCCTCTACCCCAAGGCCGGCTGCACGAGCTTTCTCTCCCATGGGACTGTTTTGCAAGCGAGCACAAGGTGCCACCACCGCTCGTCCTCCCACCAGTGGCCCTGTCGGCACGGCTCTTCGCGCGGCACGGCCCTGGCAGCGTAGCCCCAACAGCACGACCTTTGCCTCGTGGCCCTTGGCACAGTCGGATGCTGCTACGGCGGCCCTTGGCGCTAATATTAATACGGCGGAGCAGCCCCGCGCGCGGCCAGATGCAGCTCCCAGGCCAAAGAGCAGTCCTGCCCCAGTGGGAGCGTGGTTCCGGTGTAGGTGCAGCACTGGCACGCGGCCCTGCCCGGTGAGCCCCGGCGTAGGTCCAGCTACGGGTGAGGCCATGCTGCGGCAGGGGCGCGGGCGCAGGTCCGGCAAGGCGCTGGTGCAGCCATGCTCTGCTGAGGAGCGCAGCTCAGGTGAGCACCACGACCATAGGACGATGGACGGGAGCACGACGGAGAAGACGATGACGAGAGAAGAGATTGACAGGTGGGGTCAGATGACACGTGGACCCGCTGACACCAGCTTTTTCCAAAATTCATAGTAGCTTTTACAAAAGCAACAGCTCACGGCAGCTTTCTAAAAGACATAGCTCAACCAAATTAGCCGAATCGAGCCAAGTATCCAGGCCACTTGCAACCTCTGTCGGTGCCGTTAGCATCTTGGGAAGTCATATCTATGGACTTCATTGAAGGTCTACCATGCTCTGGCTCTGCTAATGCCATCCTGGTGGTCATGGATAAGTACACTAAATTCGCCCATTTTTTACCATAGGCGCATCCCTTCTTGGCCTTCACCATGGCACGACTCTTCCTAGAAAATTTTTACATGTTATAGGGGCTTCCGGTGGCTATCATGTCAGATCAGGACAAGGTCTTTACAAGTAATCTACGGAAGATGTTCTTTAAACTTACTGGCACAAACTTCGGATGAGCTCCACCTAACATGCTCAAATGGATGGGCAAATAGAACGAGTCAATCAGTGTTTGGAAACATATCTTTGGTGCTTTGTTCAGGCTTGCCCGCATCACTAGAAGCGATGGTTATCTTTGGCGGAGTATTGGTGACTAGCCCACAGTAGGATGTCTAGCGTATTGTGTTCTTTATATTCAGAAGAGAGCTGAGTGAGAGAGGGGAGAATTGTAATGACTAAACTTTGAATCTATCGCAAATCTGTCCTCACCATCTCTCGTGTGTTCTTCTTTCTCGCTTCTAGTTCTTCTTCCTTCCCAAGCCACCTCTAACATTTTATTAGCTAACTAATTAGCGAGTAATTCAATTCATACTTTGACACTTTACTTTGCATTGTTTTGAGAAATTCCTAATTGTTTCTAGGATTGACATATTGCTGATTAGGGGGTGTGTGCCCTTGTCAATTAGAAGAGAAGCATATTGGGTTTTAATGGGATATAGGTCAAGTTCATCTTGGTGAGAATTTTTAAATCGACTCCCATTGGCCTTCCTCTAATAACCTTTTCAGTCCTACAATATGTTGGAACCAAGCACTGAGCTCGGTAAACTCGAACACCCTCGAACGAACACACGAGATGAGGCAATTTGAAGTGCACACAAGAATGTGGCTGTAGGGGACCGTAACACCTAAGAAGAGGGTTGAATTAGGCAACTTAAAATTCTACTCTAAACTATAGCCTCTAAATTCCACCTTAGCAAACCCTATGTAAAAATGTAATCTATCTAAATGTGCACCTAAGGTTTAGCTAGGTATGTTGCTATCTCTACTGCAAAAGAGTTATGCACCCTATGTTCCAATCCTATCAACTAGCCTATCAAACTAAGCTAGGAAAGTAAGCACACAACCAAGATACATATTATAAACGCGGAAGGTAAAGATGAGATAGAGATGCAAACTCTCGTCGACGACTCCGGTATTTTTACAGAGATATCGAGAATCGCTCAAGCTTCTGCCTAGTCCTCGTTGGAGCCCCTCGCAAGGAATCCCTCGCAAAGGCCAAGCTCCCGGTCGGGTAACTCCGTAGATAGCCCCGAGCCTTCCCCCACACGCAAGTGGGTCTCTGGTGTGCCTTCCAGCAAGCCTCTCCCGGATCGCTCCCCACCATCTTCATTATCAATCTTCCGGCCGAACCAACGCGGGCCTTGTTCCCTTCAGTACACGGTGGCGGCCACACCACAATGGCGGTTGGTGTGGTCTCACAAGACTACAAGCCCCGCCGAGTACAACAATGGTGCGCGCAAGCACCGAGAGATAAGAGGTGTGCAAACCTCACTAAACACTAAGCCTAAACCTAGAGCAAGCGCATATGCGGTGGTCTAACTAACATAAGTACTTCGCAAAGCACCTACGCTAATAACCAAATGGATCACTAATCACTTAGCATGTGGAGAGCACTAAAATGGAGTACCAACTTCTTTGGTATGTTCCTCAGCTCCCTCACACCTCAAAAGGGCGGTTGGGGTGGTATTTATAGCCCCCAAGTCTAAATATAGCCGCGGGAGGTGTTCCTGAAATTATGCGTGGGGCACGGAACAAGGGCGGTTCGTTTCTTCACGATCCTTCTTTCGGGTTTCTTCATCTTCGCGTCCTGGACTCCTAGCTTCACTTTTAGGTTGATTACACATCCTCTGGCGTCTTCCTTTGAGTGTTGATCATATTCTTCACGTTCCGCTCTCGGTCCAAGTCCGCTATGCAACCTATTGGACTACAAAACATACACTTACAAACACATTAGTCCAACTTGATAGTGTTGATTATCAAACACTAAAATCCAAACTAAATGGGCCAAGAGTCTATTTTCTTTACAGTGGCGACGAACGCCTGCAGCAACAAAAGTCAGCAATTTTTTCTGTATTCAACACCCAACCTTCAGGATACACGGCTAAAATAGGCTTGCCCACATGCATACGGGTGCAACTACTGCCCGAGTCTCATGCGCACGCTCGCACGTATCCGCAGTTTCCGAGCCACGAACTCATACGCTGCACGTAAGCCGCATGAAGCGGTCCACTGACCTGACCTCAAGCCACGCCTCCAAACGTGCCCAGACTGACTCAATCCTCCACGAGAACACATCTCGTTTTGGGTACGTGCACACTCAGACGCACTACATACATGACACACATCTACATGACCCATATGCAAGGACTCGACAACCAAGTCAAGATTATTCCTAACACAATATGTTTGATATGGCTCGAAAAAGGGGAATTGATGATGTAGGATTAATGCCACCGAGCTTTATACAATATAAATTCTCTGGCAGCGGCATCAGGGAAAATGTGGCGCCGGCATTAAGGAAAAAGAGGTTGTGAGGGCAGAGTCCGGATCACAATGAAAACAGTTTGTTCTTGACTGGTTGGCAAATTAAATCTAGGAACCTGCAGTGAACTGATAATTGTTCTTGCCAAAGCTGCTGCAAATTGCGAGAATTATAGGCACGGTGTTCCTCATTGCTATATTCAGGCAAATTCAAACAATATACCAGGTGTAACAGCAGATTATTATATCACCGTCTTTATTCATGCAATAGGGGCAGCGCTACGTACAAGAGTAGAAGTTTATTCTGATAATTCAATCATAATATGCCTTCGCCACATTAGCCAGAAATATTGGAACAGAAAGCAGGGCTACATTATTTGTCTATCCAGACAATAGTACACGATTGTAGCCAAGTATGAAATATACAAACTCTTGGAGCCTCTTTAGTCTTGCAGAATTGAATTAATTTTATTTGTCAAAACACTATGAGATCCATCCAAAGTTGAGCTCTGATGAGGGCAACAAGCAGCAGGTATCCTATCCTATCCATTCAGGGAGGGGTACCTATGACGCTGGATCGGCCTACCTTGACACCTGTTGACCCACAGGATCATCGGTTCAGGTGAGTGAACCACTCGTCAGTCTTGTCGAGCACCTGCTAGTGTTGTCGAGCACCCACTAGCCGTGCCGACCACGAACAAGCATTGTCCGTCCCCACACACTATGGCTAGAGCTAGAAGAAGAAGGGATAACAGAGCATGCACACACAGTACAAGACACCAGCGTTGGCCGAAGCCCTATATGGAAGATGACAAATCTGAACTCTCTTTACTGAGTTGCCGTGGTAGTCTATCTATACAACTCTATCTAGTCCTAGTACAGTGCACATGCTGTACCAGTAACTAGATAACATACAGGGTTGACTCTGCGCCGGCCTCTGCATATGGCTATAGTGCTGCAGGTGAGCCGTGCGGCTCCTGCACCTACAGCGGCTACAGTATCATAGCAGGGGGCCTTTCGGCGCCGTCTTCCCTTGTTGTGTTCACACAAGGTAGCAGTAGATTATCTAACAATCTTTCCCTAATCCTACTGCTAACCCTTATAGCCCCTCCATGCCGATCATCTCCTTCAGCCCCGTGAGACGAAGACGTCCGAGCGGCTTGGTGAGGACGTCCGCGAGTTGCTGAACAGTTTCGACAAACTAGATGACGAATTGCCCTCCATCGACACAGTCCCTGAGGAAGTGAAACTTCACGTCGATGTGTTTACTCCGGTCGTGCAGAACTGGATTCTTCGTGAGGGCGATGGCAGGCTGGTTGTCCACCATCAGTGTTGGTGGGTGAGCTTCCACGCCAGTTAGCTCGCCCAGCAGCCGGCGTAGCCACACAACTTGGCACGCCGCTGTGGTTGTCACTACGTACTCTGCCTCGCACGTAGATAGCACCACCACCTTCTGTTTCAGCGACAACCATGAAATTGGGGCCGACCCGAGGAAGACGAGCACGCTAGAGGTGCTCCGTCGTCCGTCGATGTCCCCCGCCATATCTGCATCGCTGAACACAGTGAGCTACAGCCTACTCCCGCCGGTCTTTGGAAAGATGATCCTAAGATCCACCGTCCCATTAACGTAGCGCAGTAGCCGCTTCACTGCAGCCCAGTGATCCTCTCTGGGATCCTCCATGAAGCGACTGACGTAGCCCACGGCGAACGCAATGTCCAGCCTCGTGTGGACTAGATAGCGCAGACCGTCGACGATGCTCCGGTAGAGTGTTGCATCCACCTTTGCCGTGGTGCTAGCCTTCGTCAGCTTCAGTCACTCCTCCATCGGAGTCATGCATGGCTTGCACTCAGCCATGCCGCTCCTCTCCAACAGCATGGAGGCATACACGCTCTGACCGAACGTGAGTTCCTCCTTCCCCTATCTCACCTAGATGCCGAGGTAGTAGGAGAGTGCGCCGAGATCGCTCATTCGAAAACGAGCCGCCATCTCGCTCTTGAAGCCGTTGATGTCCTCCATGCGCGCGCCGGTGACGATTAAGTCATCCACATACACACCGATGACGAGCTCCTCCTTCCCCCGTTGCCGCGTGTAGAGTGCGTGCTCGGTTGCGCACCGCTGAAACCCAAGTTCGCCCAGCGTGGCGTCAAGCTTGGCATTCCATGCTCGGGGGCCTGTCGTAGCCCGTAGAGTGCCTTACGTAGTCGGAGCACCATGTGCTACTCTCCCTTGATGGCGAAACCTAGAGGTTGTCTGACGAAGACCGTCTCCGCCAGCTCGCCGTTGAGGAAGGCTGATTTAACGTCCAAGTGATGGATGCGCCAGTCCTTTGCTGCTGCCAAGGCTAGTAGCAAACAGACCGACTCCATGCGCACTACTAGCGCAAAGACCTCCTCGAAGTCTATGCCCTCGTGCTGAACAAAGCCTTGAGCGACGAGGCGCGCCTTGTGCTTGATAATGGCACCGAGCTCGTCTCGTTTTACCTTGTACACCCACTTCAGGCTGATCGGACGGCATCCTGGAGGTGGATCGACAAGCTGCCAAGTCTCGTTTTCCTCGATCGCCTTCATCTCCTCCAGCATCGCTCGTCGCCAGTTTCTGTCCCGCTCGGCCAGCGCGAACGTGGGTGGTTCCTCTGCACTGACCAGCAGTAGCTCTGCGTCATTGAGCAGCCGACCAGCCAGTCCTGAGGGTACAATGTCACCACCGAAGTTGTCCAGCCTGCGGAACCGCACCTCCTCACCTTCGTGGAAGGCATCCACGAACTCAGTGATGTCACTTGGAGGTGAGGTGAACTCGATCAGCGTTGATGGAGTTCCCTGTTCCGCCAGAGTTCTCGGCATAGCACCTTGAGTGCTCGGCACCCTGGTTGTAGTGCTCAGCACTACTTCTGGACAGCTCATCATAACTCCTGTAGTGTTCAGCCACACTGTAGGAGTGCTCAGCCTCAGTCTTGGAGTGGTTGGCACCACTGTAAGATATCTTGGCTCCGCCAAGGGAGTGCTCGGCACCCGTCTTGAAGTGGTCGCCACCACTACAGAACCTCCTGGCACCAATCCTGGCGTGCTCGGCATCCCTCTAGGAGTGCTCGACACTCTTCTCTAAGTGCTTAGCATCGCTCCCAAAGTGCTCGGCACTGCCCTAGGAGTGCTCGGTTCTACTGCTGGAGTGCTCGGCGCTCCTCCTGGAGTGCTCGGCACCTCTTCCCCAGCGTCTCCACCACCGTGGATGACCAAGTGCTCGACAACGAAGGTGTTGGTGAAGCCGCTAGCTTCCCCCGTGCTCGGACTACTCCAGTCCCAAGCCGCCTCCTCGTCAAACACGACGTCGCGCGAGACAAGCACCTTGTCTCCGCGTGGATCGTAGAGCCGGTACGCCTTGGTACCCTCTACGTAGCCTAGGAACACCATCGGTGTGCTCTTGTCCTCCAGGTTGGTGAGGTTCGGCTTTGTCTACCTAACGTGGCTGATGCAGCCTAATGTTCGGAGGAAGGACATGCTCGGTTTGCGCCCATACCAAGCTTCGAACAACGTCTTGCCCGTCAGGGCCTTGATCGGAGCACGGTTGAGGATGAACACCACCATGGTCACCGCCTCCCCCCAGAACCTTGCCGGCATGCCTTTGGCCTTCATCATGGATCGGGCCATGCCGACCACCGTCTGGTTCCCCCTCTCCGCCACACCATTCTATTGAGGCGAGTACGGCGCGGTGTGGTGTTGCCCCACACCCTGATCCGCACAGTACGCAGCGAACTCCACAGAAGTGAATTCGCCGCCGTGGTCAGTCCTGAGCACATGGAGCTTCTTGGCGCTCTCGGCCTCCACGCGCATCTTGAACTTCTTAATCACCGCCGCCGCTTCGTCCTTGCTCGTCAAGAGTTGCAGCCACATGTAGCGACTACAATCATCCACGAGCAGTAGGAAGTACCGCCGACCACCATTTGTAGCAGGCGTGATCGGCCCGCAGAGGTCGCCGTGGACGAGCTCGAGAGCGTCCTTTGCACAAAACTTGGCCGCCTTTGGGAATGGTAGCCTCTTCTACATCTCGGCCAGGCAGCTGTCACACAGCTCACCTCCGTGCTTGATGTGGGGTAGCCCTTGGACCAACTTTTCCAGCTGACCAAGCGCGTTGAAGCTGAGATGTCCAAACTGGGCATGCCACATCCATGGTTCCTCGGAGTGCCCTGTTGCCAGACACACCGGCTACTCTACCTTTTGGTCGAGCAGGTACAACTGGTTTAGGGACCTCTTCACCTTGGCGAGAAGTCGCTGCTTCCGGTCCCTGATCCTAAGAACTCCGTCCTTGATCAGTACCTCGCTACCGCGCTCATCCAGCTAACCAATGCTGATGATGCTGGAACGTAGCTGCGGGATGTAATATACATCTGTTAGTGCGCGATGCTCCCCGTTCTGGCACCTGAAGATGATGGTGCCACGCCCTTGGATAGCCACCCTTGAGCCGTCACCAAACTTCACCGTACCGGTAACATCGTCGTCGAGCTCGGAGAAGGATGCCTTGGAGCCCGTCATTTGGTTACTGGCACCAGAGTCCAGATACCACCGCTGCTCCTGGTCGGTGCCCACACGTCTAAGGTGGACTTGGGCACGAGGTTCGTCGAGGTTGACGATTTTTAGGGCCTTCCCAGGTCCTTCCATCGTACTCGCCTCTTCCCTCTCATCGGCCTCGACGTCGTGCAGTGCACAGAACGTCGCCATCAGGATAGTGGCCTAATCCTCATCATCGGCTTGCACCAGGTGAGCCTGAGCCTTCTTCTCCTGCTTGCGATTTGGGCATTCCCGTGCCCAATGACCCATCTTCCCGCTACGCCGGCAAGCGTTGGGGTCGACCTGCTTCATCTCCAAAGAAGTCTTGCCGCGGCGCTTGCCATTGCCACCGTGGCTGGAGGAGGCTGCCTTCCCGGAGTTCCTCCGAGTAGCCCACTCCTCTTCCGTCAGCAGAAATTTTCCGCTGTCCTTCGTTGCTGTCGCCTGCTCCATGCGCTCGTCCACCGCCCGTAGACGTCCTGTCACATCCTCAATGGTGAGGCTGGACAAGTCCAGCATCATCTCTATGGAGAGAGCGATCTGGATGTACTTTGCCGACATAGAGTGGAGGTACTTGGAGACCGCCTCCTCTTCGTCGATGGTGATGCCGTGGCTCTTCAGCTTGCTGATGAGCATCTGCAGGCGGAGGGAGAAGTCCTCCACCGTTTCACCATCCTTGAACTTGAGGTTGGCATACTCTTGCTTCAGAAGCTGGGCAGTCGCCTTCTTTGCGCGGTCGGAACCGACGCACATCGCTGTAATAGCCTCCCATGCCTCCTTAGCCGAGCTCTTCGCCCCCAACAGCTCCCTGTACTTCGCCGGTACAACAGTGAGGATAGCCTCCAACGCTGACATGTCATCCTCCTCATTGTCGGTGCCCTGGTTAACAGCATTCCAGAGCCGTCGGGCTCTGAGTTTGACCTTCATGGTCACCGACCACTCTCCAAGTTGGTGCGAGTCAGCGTCGGCCAACTGGTGCCACTGACCTCCCGCACCGTGCGAACAACGACCTCCGGTCGTGGCTGGGCAGCCACAGCAGTGCCACTGCTGTCGCCCATCTTCGAATCGCCCGTCATCGCCAGCAGTTAGTCTGGCGACGGCGCTTGTACGGCTCCGATACCACTTGTTGGCCCACAGGATCACCAGCTCAGGTGAGTGAACCACTCACCAGCCTTGCCGAGCACCCGCTAGTGTTGTCGAGCACCCACTAGCCGTGCCGACAAAAAACAATCGTTGTCCGTCCCCACACACTATGGCTAGAGCTATAAGAAGAAGGGAGAACAGAACATACACACACAGTACAAGACACCAGTGTTGGCCGAAGCCCTGTATGGGAGATGGTAAATCTGAACTCTCTTTACTGAGTTGTCGTGGTAGTCTATTTATACAACTCTATCTAATCCTAGTACAGCGCACATGCTATAACAGTAACTAGATAACATACATGACTGACTCTGCGTCGGCCTCTGCATGTGGCTACAGTGCTGCAGGTTAGCTGTGCGGTGCCTGCACTGCAGCGGCTACAGTATCACTGCAGGGGGCCTTTCGACGCCGCCTTCCCTTGCTATGTTCACACAAAGTAGCAGTAGATTATCTAACAACATCCAGGGATAGCATATTTCGTGGATTTGGGCTCCCTTAGTTTAGCACCTGATGATGGAAGACGGTGTATGAATTTATTATTTATGTGCAGGTACAGTCGATTTGTAGCAGCAAGGATATGGTAACCCGAAGAATGTTAACGGAGAAGAATAAAAGGGATTTGAAAGGTACCTACATGTGGATCGCTTGAATGCGTGTGTGACACGTCTCTTTCCTCGAGGCTGTCAAGCCGCTGGTGGTGGTGTTTGTAAAGCGGCTTCATATCCATGGCTGGGCAGTATTTGATCGCAAGTCCCCCAAAGATTAGGATAACTCCCAGCGACACTTGATAATGCCATGTTCGTTTGGCTGATAAGCTATGGCTGAAAGTACGGTTGGCTAATTTATTGTGAGAGAAAAATATTATTTATTGATTGAAAAAGTACGAGTTATAAACCAAGCGAACATAGCGCTTTTATAAAGCGCTTGCAGCTATGGAGAATAAGCCACACCAATGATGGCACGTCTCCAAAGGAATCCAGAGACTGCAATTTATTGCAGTCATCAATGATCAACGTCTGGAGTGCACTCGTCTGCCCACTTGCCCAGTAATGGAACATAGCTCCTAACAGTAAGCAATCCGAAACAATTTGAGGGGCATGGTGTAGGATGATGGGCGAAGGACGAAGAGCTCTACCAAGCTGTAACAATCGAAAATCCTTATTTGCTTTAGATGTGGCGGCACAGGATTCTTTGTTGGAATTGGTCCACCATTCACCTTTGCGGGCCCTATGAGCTTTTCACATGACTCAACCAGGGGCGAAGCTAGAGCCCAAAGGATCCGAGTGCACACTTGACACTTCAATATATACATGTAATAAAAATCTTGTCCAATGTATACAAAGTCAAAGGAAATGCTTACCAAAATGGAGAATCTAGTACTGTTGATCGTTAATATTAATAAACCCCAATAAAATATTATATGGTATGTATACAATTGGCAAAATACACCATTAAATTGACTCCTTGACGAGACAATGACCTAAAAAAGTGTTAATTAGATGATCCAATATTATAAGAAAAAATTCGATTCACCAATTGGAAAAATGATAAGAAATCAATTGATTACCTCTTAGTATTTTCGGTTTCCACTTTTCCTAAAGCGATCCACTACAACATCATTTGTAACTTTCAACATTTTTTCTTTCTACACATAGCAAATGAGACTATGATTCATGTACTCATCACCCATACGATTGCGCAATTGTGTTTTCACAATTTTCATGGCTGAAAATATCCTCTCAACTGTAGTTGTGGCGACAGGCAATACAAGTACTAACTTCAAAAGCCTATAAACAAAATGATAGGTAAGATGTATCCTTGTCTGTACCATTTTTTGGGAAAGCTCAACAATTGTATGTATGTTGACAAACCTGTCATCTTGACTAACATCATCAATATAAAGGAAAAGCTCAGCGTTAAGATCCCTCAACTCCACATGATCAAAATCAGCAGGATATAATTTAGCTAGGCTTATCATACTGTCCACATTAAAATCATGAAATGAATCTCTTGGGTTGAATGCAGCTGAACATACAAGCAATTGAGAGGTAGTCTCATTGAAACGACTATCAAGCTCTTGCAGCAACCAATTCAAGAACTTCATTAAAACAATCAACTTGAAAATGATGATGGTTGGTAATTCCTGTTTTTTTCCTTGGCTTGGTTGGATCGATGTAAGCCTCATCCATTTCCAATTTGGAAATATCATGTTTATCACAAAACTCATACACTTCACCAAGTACTTTTTCCTTCACAAGTCCACATTTATCAACATATCTCAACACCGTTGCCATTTGCTCTTTGCAAGAGACATCTCTAGACTCATCAACTAGTAAGCATAATACATCTTGTCCAATGTCTTCAAGGATAGAATGTAAAATCTCGTCTTTCTGTATGTCAGCAGATACCAAAAGACTATTATCTGCAGCATCAATTGTCAATGCCTTGCCTAAAGCCGTATCATGCGCAGCTAAGAAATCATAAACTTCCCTGTATCCCTTTGTTTAAGGATGTCTTTGATTCATCATGCCCTCGGAAAGGAAATCCTTGCTTGAGCAGCAATCTGGTAGTATCAATTGCACCATTAAGTCGAACAAAATATGCATTCTTAGAACTCTCAAGCTGTTCATGTAACTTAACATCAATGTGTTGTTCTCTTTTCAACAGATCAGCACATTTTTCTTTGCTACATTGTGAGGGCTGTCAACACTGCCAACATGCTCTTTTAACATTTCTTTATTGTACCAAGTATTCCAACCATCTAAAACAAATGACTTGTACCCAGCCTCCTTCTTAGTGGGGTCTCTAAACAAGAAACATGTAAAACAGTAGGCTCTATCGGTAGACTCACTGTACTCAAGCCAATTTCCAAATTCATCAAACCATTCAGGATTAAACCTTCTATTTCTATCCCCAATCCGAGTAGATGGAAAATTAAGAGTGCGAGGTTGACGAGGTCCATTTGCCAAGTACTTTCTTCTTACAGATTCTCTAAGATTAGGGTGATAAGAACGTATTTCTTTTCTTTTACCAGGATCAAATTGGATCTCCTCCTCCCAATCGATATCTTCTGGAGCTGGTGGTATTGGATTAACATTAACATTGTTGTTTTGCTGATGAGAATTACCAAGATTGTTAGCATCATCCGGCGCTTTCCTTTTTAACCATCTTTCCATAAACACACTTGTAACACAATTTTTAAAAAATGTCAGTTATATCAATGCATCTCATGTCTTTCTGTTAAAGAATTAAGGGGAGGAAAAAAGATTAATTGACCAAACATCCATAAACTTACTTGACATGATTTTTGTTTATTTCTTGAGTCTCAAATCTCAACGAATCCTTCCTGAATCCTGAGTACCGGCGAACAGATTACTTAAATTGAATCAGTAACCAATTCCAGGCTTCCGGTGAACAGACGTACCGCAGCGAGTCGGCGATCGGCGATGCCGCGATGGTGCGACGCGCCTCCTTCTCTTCCGCGGTTCCGCCGTGGCACCGCCTTTCTACGACGACTCGACTAGTTCTGAGTTCTGACGTTTGGGCGACTTGGCGGCGGACGGTCTCCGTGACCGTGAGGACTTGTGTCAGCTATGGCCTGTGGGTGTCTGTTCATTTCATCATGGGCTACTGGGCTTTGGGCTGTCAGGCTATCAGCTATGTACAGACTACAGACGGAAGGCTGTCAGCTGTCAATTCATCGTGGGCTTTCATCGTGCGCTAGCTGGGTTGTTGGTGGGCCACAGTGGTGCACATAATTGGAGATTAGGGAGTGCACAAGGGGTAAAAATTAGTTAATAATCACTGAAAATTTGTTTTTACCCTGGTGCATGTGCACTCGGCAGCCACTGTGTAGCTTCGCCCCTGGACTCAACCTCCAAGTTCTTCAATGATACCAAGCTTTGAAACACTTCCTCTGGCCAGTGGATGAGAACATCACTGTTTTGTATTGTCAAATCTACAAGTTTTCCAAAACATTTCCAAACCCCAGTTGTTGGCTTTGATGAACTTGACATGAAGAAAAAGTAGCAGCCATATAAGCTCAGTTCTCTCAGAGGTGATTCATGATTCTCAGAGTCTAGATGAAGTGTTGCTTCTGTATTTTCAGCCGACAGTGTTAGCTTCAACAGTGAAGACATGTATCCAGAATTAACTATTAGTAAGGAGAGCTGTGGCTTGTCACCTCTATAGACTTGAGCTTCGGTGCCTCTGGAAGACGAATTTTGGACAGTTCTTAATAGCAACCGTCTCAAGTACAGGAAATGTTACTTCTTTTCCTTCGATCGCCACCCATCTCTCCAAGCTACAAAGATAATGCAACTTTAGT
Organism: Miscanthus floridulus; assembly: GCF_019320115.1. Lineage (NCBI taxonomy): Eukaryota > Viridiplantae > Streptophyta > Magnoliopsida > Poales > Poaceae > Miscanthus > Miscanthus floridulus. Next base: position 107,690,345 of record NC_089580.1, on the reverse strand, counting down.
TGTTTCAACGCTGGAAATGACAAGAATGATGGATCGCTGCATAGGTTTTGCAACCTATCCAACTTTTCCAAATAGAGAACTTCAAGAACCTTGAAATGACAGAATCGAGGGAATTCCTCACACTCTGTCAAGTGCTGCAACAATATAAGGTCTGTCACCCATTGTGATAAACCGGTGGCTTTATAGCCAGCTATCCTTAGCATCTCCAGCCTGCCATGAGGTTTAAGGGCATCCAACACCTTCTCTTCACAATCTGGCACTGATGCTTTCTGGCTTTCAGTCCACTCTAGAGATAAGTGCATCAAATTTCCTTTGCTCTGAAGACGGGCTCCTTTGGCATGCCCTTCAGATACATTTTCTAGGCCATGCAATTCTAATTCACCACCAAGATCTAACATACTCAATTCTTTAACAGTGCTGCAACCATAGCCACCACCTGCCACAAAGTATGTCAGAGTTTGTAGAGAAGTCAGCTGTCCCATATCTGGTGGCATGCAACTCAATGATCTGCATCCGTTAGTATAGAGGTGCTGGAGCTCTATCATATACTTCATACCCTTTGGAAGCTGACATAGGCCGCGTTTAGTTCCAAAAAGTTTTCCCAAAAAGTGCTACAGTATCCATCACATCGAATCTTGCGATACATGCATGGAGCATTAAATGTAGACGAAAAAAAACTAATTACACAGTTTGGTTGGAAATCACGAGACGAACGTTTTGAGCCTAATTAGTCCATGATTGAATACTAATTGCCAAATAAAAACGAAAGTGCTACGGTAACCAAATTCCTAAATTTCACCCAACTAAACAAGGCCATAGTTTCTTGCTATGAGAAAGGTCTAATGTCTTCAGACTATACAAAATGCTTATTTCTTCAGGAAGTTCTCGGATCTCATTGCCTGAAAAATTAAGATACCTCAGGTGCTTTAGGTGACTTGTCCTGAGCAGATGTTCTCCCGAGTTACGGAGCTGCAATGCTCGTAGAGATTTATAATCCAATAAATGTATTATCGAGGCACTACGAAACTCATATGTGCACAACAATCTCCGGAGAGTCGAAGATTGTTTTTTCAGAAAATCATAAGAATGTTTTGTCAGGTTTGGTTCTGAAAAGAAGTTGCGAGCATCACTTGACAACAAGTTCTTCTGATTCCATGAATTAGTTATAGTAACACATTCCTTCCCCATAACAGAGAGTGCAACGTCGTGCATAAGATCATGCATTTTGCATATGGTTCTACAACGAAGCTGCTTCCTTTGTCCGAACATCACCGGAGAAATTTGTTTCACATCTTGAAAGAATGACCTCCAGGTTAGCTCCATAAAAGTTTCTCTGCCAGTATTTTCTGGACGATCTTCAGCCAGTGCCGGTATGAAATCATGTGCTGTCCATAATTGGATCATAGTATCCACATCAATATCGTAATCTTTTGGAAACAGAGCACAGAATGAAAAGCACAGCTTCATGTGTGATGGTAGACATCATAGCTAAGCTTGAGATAGGTAAAATTCTGTACTTGTCATCAGTGCAAATGTTGCTTCTTGTTAATAGATCATTCCATTCTCGTACACTAGTCTTGGTACTCAACATTGACCCGAAGGCTTTGGCAGCTAAAGGAGAACCATCACACCTGGCCACAATCTTGTCAATAATATCTTCAACCCCATCACTGTTTAGTTTCTGCAAACTGAAGGCCCTAGTCTTTATTATTTCCTTAAGATACTTTTCACCCAATTTTTCAAGATTGTAGGCTTCAGCTACACCTGTAGCCATAATTCGTGCTACCTCAACATCACGAGTTGTGGTCAGTACCACACTGCCCTGACCACCTTGCTTAAGGCATGTCTTAAGTTTTCCCCACTCATCAGGATCTCAATTCCATACATCATCATGCACAATGAGGTATCTCTTTCCACTAAGTTCTTTCTGAAGATCCTGCAGTGCTTTCTCGCAAACTTCCTCATTTGTGTGGCATATGTTTCTTGCAATATTAGCCACATCAAATTCGTCTGACACACAACACCATCTACAAAGCTCGAAATGACTTTTGATCACGGGGTCGTTGTAGATGAGTTGCACAAAGGTTGTCTTGCCTAGCCCACCCACTCCAACAATTGGAAGGACCAAGAGATCGTAGCTGCTTTCTTCATCAAGCAATATCTTCATGATCCTTCTTTTCTCTTCGTCTCTGGATCTGCTAATAATATCCTTGTCAGAGTCGACCATGATGGAAACGGTCTTCCGCCATTGCTTGGGCCGTAGTGCTTGCTGCCTTTGTGTGAACCCAAAGTCATTCATCTCTTTTGACAAGGACCTCAATGTTCTGCACAATCTTGCGCATCTTCTTGCCCATCCTGTAACGAAACACGATGGGGTTACGAGCAGGGAAGAGGCTTACAAGATCCACGCCGAGCGTGTTGTAGTGCCCTTTCTTGCAGGCGTCACGCCGGAGTGCTTCATACTTGAACTCGTCGAAGACATCGATCGCTTCATAGGAGACCTTCTTGAGTGCTTGGAGCCAAGAACTTACTCCAGGTCGGCTAGGCCCTGACTCTGCTTCTTCGATGAAATCCAGGATGGCTGGGAGCCTGCGTGCCAGGATCTCGCGCTGCTCCTCCATGCCTTGCATCACCTTGTATTGGTTCGGCAGGTAGCTGGACACCTTATCCTTCAGCAAGGAGACCAACGGCCCGATCATCAACTCAACCATAGCTGCTCTCATAACTTACGCTATCTTCAACAACAACGCCCAGAGTGCAAGACCTATTCTGCCTTTGATAGCGTTATAGGCAAAAGTTTCAATAAATATTCGGCATCTTCTTCAACACCCAGACCCAAAAGAGAATCATTTCTGCAAATGGATTTCAAAGAGAGAGAATGCCCATATTTGGATTGTGCCTCTCAGACAACCCAAAATAGGTATCCAGTATAGATACGAGGCTAATTTTGAGTCTCTTGCTATCCGTTTTAGATTTAGTTGCCCATATAATTTTCCTGTTGGAGACAATCTCACAGGATTATTTGTACAGAACACAGGCAAAAGCAAACACTACAGCGGATAGTGCAGACGAGGGGTGGCTCGAGAGCAAAGAGAGCTACAGATAATATGGATGGGAGGGTGTTGAGTTTCTTAGACATGGAGTCAAAGCTTTGGAGGAGCTGCTCCTTTGCGTAAAACCAGGTCCGTGAAAATAAACAAGAATTTTTCTTTTATCCGCTTCATTGATCCCTTCTCTCCCGTGTGTTGTTGCTGCTGAGTTTTTCTGGAATAACGTGGGTTCCAAATATAGGTTTAATCCCACTCTAAACATTAGGACCAATTTAAAATTGGACGTCACATCATTTTTATAGAAATGGGGTCAATTTAATATATTGCAGGCCCTTAGGCTATCTCCAATAGACCGTACCCAAACCAGAGACCCATTTGATGATTTAGGTCACCTACGGTAAAAGAGTCCCGCACTCACACCGTGTCTTCTTCAACAGACCACGTAAAAATCCTCACCTGCTCCCTCTCCTTCAACGCAGCACCGACCGAGCGTCTCGACTCTCGAGCAATCTGCCAGCCATCCCTGACGGCCCTCCCCAGTGTCCCATCCCTCCCCGACGGCCCTCCCCGGTGGCACCCGACCCCGGATCTGGCTTCCCCCGGCGCGGCGAGCCTCACGGCAGCGCCCAGCGGTTCTCCCGACGCGCAGCCGCTCTCCTCGGCACTCCTCCCCGCCCACGCCCCTCCCCTACCGGCCTCCCTCACTGGTGGAGCGCCTCGCCAGTGGCAAGCATCGGCGCGCACGCGGCGGCTATGCCCTGCCCCCAGCGCAGCGGCCTTTCCTCCCCGCGGCGACCTCTGCTCTGTGTGCCTCCTCCCAAGCCGGCCACGCACGTCCTCCTCCCCACCCCACCGGACCTCCTTCGCCCCAGCGCGACCTCCCCACGGTGGCCTTCCCTGGCACAGGCGCACGGCGGCATCCCCGAGGACTACCCCGCGTGGTCCCGACGGCGGCATGAGGACGACGGCACGCGCGGCCCCGATGGCGACTGGAGCACTAGGAGCTGGATCTGGCCCGCGCGGCTCCTCGGCGCGGTCACACCGGCCTCGCTCCTCCGCGGACCCGCCTCGCTACGCCGGCTGCTCCTCGCCGTGACTGCTCCTCTCCGCGCTGACAGCTCCTCGCCGCGGTCCCGCCTGGCCACGCAGGCCGTGCCCGCCGCGGACCCGCCCCGCCACGCTCCTTGCCTTGCCCGGCCGGCCGCGCTCCGCCGTGGACCCGTCTGGAAGCGCTGGTGGCTCCCCGCCGCGGTCTCGCCTCGCCGAGCCGGCCGTGCCTTGCCACGGGCCCACCGCTTCGGGCGTCAGAGATTTGCGTCGTCTCCATCGAAGATGCTTATTTGCATTTCGCTTCGGATGGGATGCAAAATGGGTCATCGGTTTGGGTGCTCTCGCATTTTGAGTTTGGGGTACGTTATTTGAGACAGTCTTAGTGCGTCCATAACAAGGTGATTTGAGCCAGTGCTGACAAGAACGTGATTTGATGTAAAACCGTAAAAAGAGGAAAGAGAATACTCACCAGCGACAGAAAAGTCCCAGAAAACACAGAGAAGAACAGTGGGAGCGATAGCCTGCACAAGGTCTGTAATGGGGACGGGGATCCCGATCTTCCGTCAGGTAGAGGTAACTATCGTTGTGGCGGAGAATGACACACCGATCCGGCTTTAGATCGAAAGATCGAACCCTGCAATCTTAGCACCACAGCTCCTCTGGTTATCAACCAAGTCACGGACCAGGTTGACCTCGCCAAGAAAGCTAATCACTGCCTGTGCAACGAAGAACACAAGCAAGAACAAGAAAGAACACAACCAAATTGCAGATGAATGATTAATCTCACGAAGTTGGGGTCTCACAAACCGATGAACGGCGAAACTGTTCTTGACAGAATAATCTAAGCAAACCCCAAACCCTAATGGAGGGGCGATGGCTATTTATGAAGACTCTAGGGTCGTGCAAGACCCCTGGACGCGCCCCTAATGGGCCCAAACTCGATACATGGTCCAACGGACCAAAAGACGGTGTCGCAGCAGCCTGGCAGATTCTGGATGCTAACTTGTGACCACGATTCCTGTTGATTCTGAATAGCTTTTGACGTGAAACCACTTGTATTGGCTTCCTTATCAAATTAGCTTTCCATCCATATGTGGATCATCGAAAACGGAGTCCGAATGCGTCCTAGGTGACCAGTTTAAGGCAGACTGGTCCTGGAGGCCGTGGCAGACTCGAAATCATGGTGGACCGGGCCTCCGGTTCCTGTTGGACGTCCTTGCTTTCATCTTCGCCTCCACCACGTCCTCTAAGTCCTTTATGACCCTGTCCAATGTTCCTAAGCAAGATAACATCATTAGGTAGTAGTCATTGGACCTTGCATGACGGTTGGAGGATCAGCGAGTACATCCGAAGGAGTGATGTCCTCATCATCCTCCCCCTCTTGAAATGGAGTCGTCATCGACTCAAGCTCATCGTCTTCTCCCAAATAAGGTTTCAAATCTGCAATGTTAAAGGTGGGACTAACCCCGAACTCGGGTGGCAACTCAAGTTTGTAGGCATTATCATTTATTTTCTCAATTATCTTATAAGGACCAGCTGCTCTTGGCATTAATTTAGACTTACGTAGCTCAGGAAATCTATCTTTTCTCAAATGTAACCAAACCAAATCGCCGGTTCAAATTTAATCTCTTTTCTACCTTTACTACCAGCAATTCTATACTTTTCATTCATTCTTTCAATATTTGCTTTAGTTGTTTCATGCAACTTACGAATAAAATCAGCACGCTCTCTAGCATCACTATGTATTCTCTTAGTGGTAGGTAAAGGTAAAAGATCAATAGGAGCACGGGGGTTAAAACCATACACTACCTGAAAAGGACTTACCTTGGTGGTGGAATGTTCCGCCCTGTTATATGCAAACTTCACATACGGCAAATACTCTTCCCACATCTTCAAATTGGGCTTCAAAATTGCTCTCAACATGGTGGACAATGTTCGATTCACAACCTCAGTTTGCCCATCAGTTTGGGGATGACATGTTGTAGAAAACAGCAGCTTGGTCCTCAATTTATTCCACAACGTGCGCAAAAAATGACTCAAGAATTTTGCGTCGCGATCTGAAACAATAGTAGAAGGCATACCATGCAAGCGAACGATTCTTGAAAGAAAAGGTCAGCAATATGAACAGCATCGTCGCTCTTATGACAAGGAATAAAATGTGTCATCTTAGAAAAACGATCAACCACCACAAAAATGCTATCCCTCCCCCTCTTAGTCCTTGGCAAACCCAACACAAAATCCATAGATATATCAGCCCAAGGAGTAGAAGGAACAGGAAGAGGCATATACAAACCATGTGGATTCAACCGCGACTTAGCTTTTTGACATGTGGCACACCGAGCCACATATCGATCTACATCTCGCCTCATCCTTGGCCAAAAGAAGTGTGTGGACAGCACCTCCTCCGTCTTCTTGGCACCAAAATGTCCCATCAATCCGCCTCCATGTGCCTTCTGCAACAACAAAAGACGAATGAAACCAACTAGAATGCATAGGCGGTTAGCTCTAAATAAAAACCCATCATTGATCATAAACTTATTCCATGTACGTCCCTCTCTACAATTAAGCAACACATCCTTAAAATCAGGATCAAGCGCATATTGTTCTTTTATTGATTGAAGACCAAAAATCCGACAATCAAGCTGGGACAACAATGTATATCTTCTAGACAAAGCATCAGCAATCACATTATCCTTCTCTTTCTTGTGTTTGATAATATAAGGAAAAGATTCAATAAATTCAACCCATTTAGCATGCCTACGATTTAGATTATTTTGAGAGCGAAGATACTTAAGCGATTCATGATCAGAATGAATAACAAATTCTTTAGGCCACAAATAATGACGCCACATCTCTAAAGAACGAACAAGTGCATACAATTCCTTATCATATGTGGAATAATTAAGAACATGGCCATGCAATTTTTCACTAAAGTAAGCAATGGGTTTATCATCTTGCATCAAAATACCTCCAATGCCAACTCCACTAGCATCACATTCTAGCTCAAAAGTCTTACCAAAGTTTGAAAGTTGCAGCAATGGTGCATGTGTAAGCTTGTCGTTCAAAGTGTCAAAGGACTCCTCATGTGCCTTTCCCCAATGAAACACCACCCCTTTCTTTGTCAACTCATGCAATGGGGCAGCAATGGTGCTGAAATCTTTGACGAAGCGGCGGTAGAATCCTGCAAGACCAAGAAAACTCCTCACCTGTGTGACAGTTTGGGGAACCGGCCAGCTCTTTATGGCTTCAATTTTTATCTCGTCTACCTTAATTTCCTGTGGAGTTACAACATAGCCAAGAAAAGAAACTCGATCCGTGCAAAAGATGCAGATCTCAAGGTTACCAAATAAATGTGCATCACGTAAAGCACTAAAAACAACACGTAAGTGATCCATATGTTCATCAAAAGACTTGTTGTAAATCAATATATCATCAAAGTAAACTATCACAAAATGAACAATAAAATCTCTTAAAACCTCATTCATTAAGCACATGAAAGTGCTAGGTGCATTTGTCAAACCAAAAGGCATAACTAACCACTCATACAACCCGAATTTGGTTTTAAACACAGTTTTCCATTCATCTCCAAGTTTTATTCTAATCTGGTGGTAGCCACTGCGCAAGTCAATCTTAGTGAAAATTATAGAACCACACAACTCATCAAGCATGTCGTCTAGCCTAGGAATAGGATGACGATACCGAATAGTAATATTATTGATGGCTCTACAATCAACACACATACGCCAAGTTCCATCTTTCTTAGAAACCAAAAGTATAGGAATGGCACAAGGACTAAGGCTTTCACGTACATACCCGCGGTCCAAAAGGTCTTGGACTTGCTGCTGAATTTCCTTAGTCTCCTCGGGATTGGTTCGATAGGCAGCACGGTTGGGCAAGGTTGCTCCCGGAATCAAATCAATTTGATGCTCTATTCCTCTCATAGGTGGCAGCCTCGGGGGTATCTCAACTAGAAAAATATCCTCGTACTCCTACAAAAGGTTAGTGACAGTAGGAGGCACCGAGCTAACAATATCATCAAGCGAAAACATAGCTCGTTTGCATACCAAAGCATAGCAAATATCATCATCAGAAATTTCAGCAAAGTCACATTTTGTTGCAAGCATAATACCACCCTTCAATTTAATTCCCTCAGTCTTAGAAATAGATGTAGACTTATCCTTTTTAGGTGGGAAAATAGAATTAGCAACTTGCTGATTTTTAGATTGAACTTCATTCAAACTAGCAGTGTGTTCTCTATCAGCTTGTACAATTTGAGCAGGGGTCAAAGGTACCAAAGTAATTTTCTTTCCTTTATGAATAAAAGTGTATTTATTACTTCTACCATGGTGTGTAGCATCATTATCATGTTCCCAAGGATGACCCAATAAAAGTGGACAAGCTTGCATAGGTACCACATCACAATCAACAGAATCAACATAAGAACCAATAGAAAATGAAACTCTACAAGTTTGTGTTACCTTTGCTTTACCAGAATCATTTAGCCACTGAATATGGTATGGACGTGGGTGTGGGCGTGTGGTCAAGCCAAGCTTCTTGACTAAATCAGAACTCATCAAATTGTTGCAGCTACCTCCATCAATAATGACACGTGCTCGACGGTTGCTGATGATGAAGAAAATCTGGAATAAGTTATGGTGTTGTAGCTTCTCAGGTTGCTGGACTTGTGAGCTAAGCACCCGCTGTACAATGATGCTCCTATAGGCTGTCGTGGCCTCGTCACCAAGGATTTCGCTGTCCTCCTCATCTGCATCTCGGTCTTCTTCATCCTCAATGTCAGAGGTGCTGATGTAACTATCTTCTGTAGCAATATATGCCCGCTGACTTGGACAGTCCTTCTGCACATGGCCAATGCCATGGCAACGGTGGCACTGAATGCCCGAAGTGCGTCCCATTGATGCAACAGATGAGGCACTCTTGGTAGGCACCTGCAAAGAATTTTTACCTGAATCTAAAGGTCGTGTGGGAGGTGCCTTAGGTGTAGTGGAAACTCCAGAGGCTGTTGGTCGCTTGCTCGCTGGTGGAGGCGCCCGAAAAGTGGTTGGCTTGGTTAGCCCCGAAAATGGTGCCGAGCGTGGCGTGTATGTGGTGCTGACCTTGCTCTTGCTCTGCTATTCACACCCCTGCAATTCCTTTTGTGCAAGCAGAGCAAACTAAAACAACTGGTTGACAGTGTTAAATTATTTATAATCAACAATGTCTTGAATCTCATGCCTCAAACCCGAATAAAAACGACAAATGGCATCTTCGTTCCCCTCCACAACACTACAGCGCATCAATCCCTTTTGGAGCTCACCATAGTAATCCTGTATAGATTTATCTCCTTGTTCTAAACGCATTAATTTCGTACGCAAGTCTCTATAATAAGAAGGGGGAACAAAACGATCACGCATAGCTACCTTAAGTTCTTCCCACGTACCAGGTAAAGCATCCTGTGCAGCTAGCCCATTCCACTAAATAATGGCAAAATCCTTAAACTCACTAGTAGCTTGTCGAACTCTATGATGCTCAGGCACAAGGTGGGCACTAAACTTTTGTTCTACTGTCATCTCCCAATCAAGATATCCCTCAGCATCATAATGACCCGAAAAAGATGGTATTGTGAACTTAATCTTAGCATAAGGATCATCGGGCACACGGTGATTATTACCTTGATGGTGGTGGACACCACCCATACCTATCGTGTTGCGGTGAAGACGTCGTTGTAATATTGCTTGTCGGAAGGCTACTCGATCTATGTTCCCAACGGCATCATGCACCATGTCTTCTGGCAAGAGACCATCGGTGTTGCTACCGGAGACGTCATTGTTGTTGACTGCCACCAATGTTTCCAACTCAGTAACCTTGTCGGTTAGCGTGGAAATTCGTTTGTCCAATCTCTCCATGCTATTGCCAATATTGAGTTTAATGAGTGCGTCAGTGACGGCCTTCCTAATGGCCTCATTCATCCTTTTTTGGGCGTCCTCTACAACAGCTTGTAGTTGCTCTTGTTGACACACTCGTTGAAACCCTTAGAATTGTTATCTCCAGTCTGATCACCTCCTACCATTGTAAACACAAAAATAGGAACAAATGGTGAAAGTTATCCCTACCAAATGACTACGTGGTTGCAGTGGTGTCACTTTTTACAGCAAGTGGAAGCGTCTTACCAAGCTCTTACAAAGTTCTTACTAACGCAAGCAGTGGGCGATACAACCGGCGGCTGGTTCGTGTTACCTGTGAGGTAGTGGTACCGAGATTGCAAAGCCCCTTTTCTGTACTGATCTGAAGAATTTGTGGAGCTTGGAAGGCAAATAAAGAGTAATATGTATATCTAGCACACAAGTCAGTAACAGAAAGTAATGCTAAATTATAGTCCAAAGTACTTGTTCTCGTTGCTGGTCTAAAATGTTCCAAGTACCAGGTGTGTGACAAACAAGTATGGTGGATAGCAATGTGATAGGTGTGTGAAAAATAAGTATGGTGGATGAAAACGGCAACACAAACAAGGAACCAGACAGCACACGCTAACACAACTCACTTTGGTCTTCTCTATGTGCTCCTCTAGATATTGTTCCTCTTTTGCCCCTCTCTTTTTTCTATTTTTTGGGATGTCGTTGTTTTTTTGGGAAATTTTAACTTTTTTATTTTATTTTTTTGATATTTTTTCTTCACTTAGGAGCACAAAAGAAGTAACCACAAAAAATATGAGCTTAAACAAGTGAAAGACGTTGTCTGTGGAATTTTCAGAAAACTTGCTCAAAATCGACAAAAACCTTGTGACCATGAAAAGAGGATCTTGTGACCACTTTTTGACCAATTTAAAATTTTCCAACCCCGACATTGCAGGGGATGGATGGATCCAAAAATTTTTTCTGATCGATTTTCTTATATGGAACGTCAAAATCGAAGTTCGTATGCGAAAACTAGACCAGTTTTAAGAATTGGCTCCGAATTAGAGGACAAAACAGGAACAATGTGCGCAAAATTAGTCACAACAACAAAGATTTGATGGAAACGATGGGGGAAAACACACGAATTGGACTCTAACATGACCTAACCAGCAACAAGACCTTGACCAGGACACAAACTCAACACGACGGACTCTGAAACCGAAATATGCAAAGGCTATGACGCGAAAGGTTCTAGGACAGGGAAAAATATATGGCACTAGACTGTGGGACGAAAGCAAAACACTCAAAACTAGGTAATAAATGTGAACATGACGGTATACCTTAGCTCTGATTACCACTTAATGGGGATGGGGATCCCGATCTTCCATCGGGTAGAGGTAACTATCGTTGTGGCAGAGAATGACACACCGATCCGGCTTCAGATCGAAAGATCGAACCCTGCAATCTTAGCACCATAGCTCCTCTTGTTATCAACCACGTCACGGACTAGGTTGACCCCGCCAAGAAGGCTAATCCCTGCCTACACAACAAAGAACACAAGCAAGAACAAGAAAGAACACAACCAAATTACAGATGAATGATTAATCTCACGAAGTTGGGGTCTCACAAACCGATGAACGGCAAAACTGTTCTTGATAGAATAATCTAAGCAAAACCCAAACCCTAATGGAGGGGCGACGGCTGTTTATGAAGACTCTAGGGTTATGCAAGACACCTGGACGCGCCCCTAATGGGCCCAAACTCGATACATGGTCCAACGGACCAAAAGACGGTGTCGCAGCACCCTTGTAGATTCTTGACGCTAACTTGTGACTACGATTCCTGTTGATTCCGAATAGATTTTGATGTGAAACCACTTGTATTGGCTTCCTTATCAAATTAGCTTTCCATCCATATGTGGATCATCAAAAACAGAGTCCGGATGTGTCCTGGGTGACCAATTTAAGGCAGACTGGTCCAGGAGGCCAAGGCAGACTCGAAATCATGTTGGACAGGGCCTCCAGTTCCTGTTGGACGTCCTTGCTGCTCATCTTCGCCTCCACCACGTCCTCTAAGTCCTTCATGACCCTGTCCAATGTTCCTAAGAAAGATAACATCATTAGGTAGTAGTCTATTCTCAAAAGTATAAAAAGAATCGCTTAAGAACGAGCTCACCTCTAAATTGAGTTGACGCATTCGAGCCCGGGTCATTGGACCTTGCATGACGGTTGGAGGATTAGCGGGTACATCCGAAGGAGTGATGTCCTCATTAGTCTGAGTGCCTGCTTTGTAATCTGTGTCGCTGCAATTTCCGTACTCTCACCTCCAGGTCAGCCAGCTTGGTATCCAACGCGGTTGCGGACAAACCAATGTGCACTCAACGAAAAGATGCAATCCTTTGCAATAGACGACGATTTGGAGCACTGGCCAGGGTCCATTTGCCAAGGACTTTAGGACAAAGTTGGCCAGAAGCTGCGAGGACCACTCAAGGAAACACCATATGCTTTCACCAACTAATCTCTTATTATCAAACCGGGAGAGTTTGGCCGCCAGCCAGGGTGTCCACATCGGCCCGAATTGCTTCAACTGTTTGATTCGCCGATCGACGCTCGGTATTGACTCCACCGTTTGCTTCCTTTAGGAAACATCTCATCCCCTCCTCTCTCTCTCTCTCCTGTACGCTCCCTCGCCTCGCTCTCGAGTCGCGACGCGACTGAGGCAACAGCGTGGGGATAGCAACTGAAGAAACGCCGCCTCTGTCGCTCGTGCCTCCGTCCCACGCTTCCCCTTCCCCTTCCTCTCCCTCTCTACCTCTTTCTCAACATGGTGGCGCACCGGCCACGCCCGCCTCCATGCACTGCGCGTGGCCTGGGTGGCGGTGCCGCTGGTGTGCGTGCAGCCGCACCGACGAGCCCCGGCGGTGGCTGCCTCCTGGCACGGCGCGACGCGGGAGATCTCTGCCGCTGGCCATGCCGCGGGGCTGCCCCCGGCGTGGCCATGTCCTGCCGGTCCTCGCGCCGTCCCCTTGTCGGTTTGGTACCCCTCTCTCTTTTTACCTCTTCCTGCCGGATCTCCCTCTCTAGCGCTCATGGAGGCTCCCTCCCTTTCGCTATGGACGGCGAGCTATATGCACATGAACTGCGTGCCTGTGCTACAGGAAACCCTAGCTACCGTGTCGTCGCGTTCGCCTACTGCGCCGGTGCTGCACCCCGTGGCCACCAGCGCGATGTCGACCGCTGCGCGTCCGGTCTTTGGCCTTTGTCTCGGCTACCTCCGTTGGTTTGTTGCGCTCTCCTTTGTTGCGGTGTTGTGCTTCCTGCATCTCACCAGGTAGCCACATCGATTCCTGATTTATCCATTGTACATACTAAATTAGCCTAGACATATTGTGCTCTCTGTGGACGTATGGACGGTAGGAACCTAGGCAAGTTTGTCAGGTCTTACAGACCTACCATATTTGGTTATTATTTAGTTATTCTTGACACATTCATATTTGTCGTGTTGCCTTCTTGTTTTTTTAGATGTATGGTTCAGTGTGCTTTGAATTGACACATGCATATATTGTGTGCCGGATTTTTGTTTTTTGTATGATTTAGTATGCTTTGCACGAAGAAACATTGGTGTTGTTGCGTCAACTAAAAAAACTCTTACCGGTTTCCCTCTTTTTTGTATAGCAGGGTAATAATGGAGCACCCAAGAATATACAAAGCCATCATCAATGTAAGTATTTTGCATCGCTTCTTATTTCAGAGAATTGCTGCCAACCAATTTTTTCTCTTTCTCCTATGCATAGGCCTACTTTGGCAACCTCATCCTAAACCAAATTCCTCGATCTGTTTAGGGAGTAAGTTATGTCATGTTGTTCTCGCATTGATTCAGACTCTTATCGGTTTCCTTCTATTTTTGGTGCAGTGGAGTAAAATTGATTACCCAAGAATGAGATACTCAACAATCATCAATATAGGTATTGTGCATCCATTATTATTTTAAAGAATTGCTAACAACTAACTTTGATATGGACTAAGTTCTGTCAACATTGTTCTGCAACAAATATCCTATTTAGATCAATATGCTTTATGGTTTGAATTTGGATACCTATATTCTCTGATTAGATGTACATAGTATTGGAGATCTTTTCTATAATTGTGATGCCTTAATCAACATGTTCGCAAGGAAAATTAGTTTTGCACGAGATTAAATTAGGGGTGTTATATTGATTTCCTAATTTAGTCCAAAACATGCAAAAAAAATGGGAAGCATCAAAGGGAGGTGTACCAATCTGTTATGGGAGTTGGGAATTCTATTATGTTACCTGCTTCATCGAATTATCTTGTTTACACCGCTCCATTGTATATTGCGGTAGCTACATTCTCTAATTACTTCTGCCTATTGTTCGAGTTTTTTTTGTTCAGTTAGACTTCCTGCTCATCCAATTTACTGCTGAGCTTACAGACATGGTCTCGGATCTTGTTTACCCTAATCCACTGTCTATTTTTATTGCTACATTCGCTAATTCGGTTTGCCTATTATTGGACATTTCCTGTTTAGTTAAACCTTCTTGCTCATCAGGTTAGCTGTTGACCTTAAAAACCATGTGTAAGGTAACGTTGCCTGGACCGAACCACTTTGTCCTCATCCCTCGGTATAACCCATTTTATGCACACATCTTTCTTTCAGGTTACGAATTCTATTGGGATAAAAACATGGCCGATCATTCGCGAATTTCATGCCTTGTGTTTCAAGGTTTGGGAATCACTGGTTCATCAGGCTACAAATCGTACCTCTTTCGGATCTGCAGTGCTGGCTTCATACCCCGTTTTAGGTATGTTTACTGCCTCGACATAGGTCATAACAACATGGAGCAAATGTTAGTAGAACCAAAGAATTTGTAGATTCTAAATGTGAAATATAAGCTACCTTGCTTCCCATGCATTCTTAATGTTAGTGGGGCCTAAAAGAAACTGTAGATAAGCCCTGAGCTTTATCAAATTTGGAGTGTAGACTTCTCTGAATGACTGATACTGTAACGGTTGCTTAACATACTTCAATTTTTTTAGTTCAGCAGCAGCAAGGATTCAATGCATGATTTAGGTTGCTCACAATTAACTTAATTTTATCCTGGCCAAAGTTGCATGAAAATTACAAATAAATGATTTCGGGTTTGTGCATCCGTAATAGAGTCCATTCAGACATGGAAAAAGCCTTCAGCTGGTATATGATGCCTGTCATTGGTCTGTTCGAAAATAATAAATTTGTTACCACATTAAAGATGATGTCTTCAATTCAGTTATAATTTTTTAAGTTTAGTGTTGCCATCTCCCATTGTTTTCATACAACGATATTGGTTGACAATGTCTAGGTATAAATAGGATATGAAATAAATGGTCCACTTAATGAGAGCCAGTACAAATTATTTTGCTATAGGGGTTCAGATTTGCTGGGTGTTCTACTTGCATCGTATTTGTACAATGAAACTGGTCCAAGAAGATTGAGGCAGCCATTTTAAAACCAATTCTGTTTTCCCAATGCTAGGAAACAAAAATGATAAAAGATCATTATCTAACAAGAAGCAGCCTATATATACCTCACAAATTTGTAAATTTCATATAGGATGATGGCTGATAATGTCAAAAGTTTTACGATTATTTCAATACTATTAAAATAATATTGTCTACTGTCATGGCATGCCTCTTATTATACACAAACTGCATGTTACACACTTTGCAGTCAACTAAACCAGCTATTACTATCAGAAATATATAGCTAGTGCCAAACTATTATCTGTTTGGAGATGTTAGTTTTTGGTTCTGGCTCCGCATTTTATTATGCTCTGTCGTGATTGATCCTTGGCTGGATCTGTCGGCTGCATGGTTTGATTTCTCTGCTCCCCATTCAATCTATGCAGTGAATCGGGTGCCAAAAAATCCCCTTTATTTCCTTTCCTACCTCGCCGGCGCGCGCGAGGGCACGCGTGATGGACTAGTGATGTAAAAGTGAAAGCATTTAGCAATAGTGATGTGACACAATGTGAAAATATTCTTCCACATAGCTATCAAGAAAGCCTCCACTTCCCACTAGGAGCAAATATATAGAACGTCTAGCACTTGCATGGTTGGAAGGCATAGATTAATTTTCCTTTTTTAAAACTGAAGTAATTTTATTTTCCTGCGTACAAAAATGGTTACATGAGATGGACTTTTAGAAGAAAAAAACCTCAACCAGCGGGAGAATGACCGCCCCAAAGCATTAACAACCTTCTCACCAGGCGAAGAAAACTTCCGAACCCCCGCCCCACCCTTACACAGCAGAATATGTTGCCCAAGTGAGAATTGGTCGGGCCTTAGACCTGTACTTTGGTTTATGGGGCATGCGAGGAGATTTTTTTAAACTCAGCTTGAAATTCGCTTCCACGGGGAGTCGAACCCAGGACCTGAGTCCAAACCACTCGGCTAAAGACTCTTTCGTGAGTTTTATAAAAATACAGAAAGGCTTTATTAATTCTTCTCATTTTCAATCAAAAGATAAAAAAAACAAGTAATCGGACTTAAGTTCAAATTAGCATGAAGGTGTCTTCACCTTATAGTAATGTACTAGGCAACTAGGCATGTAGCTCACCCAAAGAAAGATGCTCTCCACTTGGAACTAAAGTAGATGAGTACTAAACTACTAACACTAATATAGACGTTGTTGCTTTCTTCTGAGCCAGCGAGCAAACAATCTTTTGCACCACACGCACGTTCTGTTTGTCATCGAATTGGACTATATTCTCTGCTGCCATTCCATCCATGCCAACCCAATACAGACGAACAAGGCCTCAAATGGAAGATTAGTCTAAGACCATATGAAGTAGTGTGGTCTTTAAGTCGGCAGTGATTAACAGATAAAATTGTGCAGCTTAAGGGGTGTTTGGTTGCCCCACCTAAATTTTAGTCGATGTCCCATCGGATGTTTGGACACATGCATGGAGTATTAAATATAGATTAATTACGAAACTAATTACATAGTTTGCGACTAATTTGCGAGACGAATCTTTTGAGCCTAATTAGTCCATGATTTGACAATGGTTTGCCACAGTAAACATGTGCTAATGACGGATTAGTTAGGCTTAAAAATTTTGTCTCGTGGAATACTGACGGATTATGTAATTTGTTTTTTATTAGTATCTGAACACCCCATACAACGTCTTCCCGACACATCTCCTAAATTTTAGTAGCCGGATCGTAACACCCTCTAAAAGTTAGTCGGCTGACCCACGTGCGCTCGCTCCTCCTTCATGGGCCATGGCTGCTTGTATCACCTTGTGCTGGTCCAGAAGATAGCTGGACACGATCTACTTCAGCTATTGTTGCTCTCACTGCTCTGAATTGGCAACATGCAGAACTGAGGTAAACCAAAACTGAAGTGGAGAGAGTACGTACAGAGAGAAATGGTCTGGGAGAGTGCGTAATCGAGAGGAAATGGATGAAGACGTGTTGACTCACTGGTGGCCGTGTACAGTGGTTTGTTCCTTTTTGACTAGTGGATTGTGATGTCACCTGTAATCAGCCACTTACGATGCGTTTCATTTTCATATTAGCACTGTGAGCTTCTGCTCTACCATTTGTTTGAAAACCTCCCATGAATGATTCCAAACTAGAGTCCTGTTGGGCACCGCGTGATAAAATAGTGTGAGAAATGAATTGATGCACCGTCGCCTCATTTCTCACCAGCTAATAAAGTAATAATTAGTAATAATACCGGAAATAAAGTCATTCTACTAAATTTGAAGAATGAGAAATGAACCACCCAGTCGAATAGTTTGGGGCGTGTTTGATAACCTGACCCTGCCCAGCATGGCTGGCTAGCCTAGCTCTGACCAGCCCGAGCACGGCTCTGATGGTGCAACGTCATGTGTTTGGTTCACCTGGTCCAGATAAGCCTGGTTCTAACTAAGATCGTGTTTGACTCCTGGTCAAGGGGCTATGGCTACTCTCCAGTACACATTCGGTAGCCTTACCACCACACTCTCATCTTTTTTTTCTTTGGTTACATTTCATGGAGCACCATGCCTGCGGCGAACGGTTCAGCGCCGTGGCTGCGGCGACGGCGTGGGCAAGCTCGACGCCCAACCATGGTGGCGCGGCGCAACCTCCAGAGCCTAGCCATGGCGCGGGGCGAGCTTGGCCCTCTGGCCATGGCAGTGCAGGGCAAGCTCCAGCCCTAGCCATGGCGCGAGGTGAGCTCGGCCGTCCGACCATGGCGGTGCGGGGTTAGCTCCGCCCTCCGGCCATGGCTGGAACGAACCAGGATTTCAAAACTTAATACCGGCTCTCTTGCCCCTCTGTGATAGTTCCATGATACCTCACTATCACGGGCGTCCACTTTTCAGCTGATTACAAAGTCATACAACAATGGAGTACAAAAAAGAGTAAAACTAACCTAATTACAAGCTCTCTAGGCTAAGATCAATCAAAACACTGAGGCTCTACTCGTAGCAACGAAGCTTGGTGAATCTCCAATCCACGGGCATCCTCGAGAGTAGACCGCAAACCAACTACTATCCTCAACATCACTGCAAGACAAGAAATCTGCACACCGGCAGATATGTGCAGGCCATGGTCAGCACCGATGAGCTTTGGTGGAAAATAGAAAATAAAGGGATCTGACGATCCTAATAGTTTGGTTGTAATTTGCATCCTTAGTGCATGCAGAAGCGTCAATAAATAGTAGTATATCTTCTCTAATTCCCAACCCACACACTCATTCACACCATCCACTCATCATCACATCTCAACACTCATCATCCCTCACAACACCCTCTTACTCTCAGTCTAAGCGATGAGGCAGCCTCCGCATGCCCCTCATCTCAACGGCCTCAAGCCGGACCTAACTTCGGGGGAGAGAAGCAAAGCACAAGAGAAGACTAGCAGGGTGAAACAGTTCATAGGAATGATCATGACCGAGATCACGGCTATACGTATAGTTTTAACTCTGTAGAGTGTGTACACATGTACCCTCCAGGATCACCATCATCGACCGTGGCCGCGGTCTAGGCAAGCACCGCACAAGAACTAGCACATTCCTCGCCAGTCTGCCCCCAAGTGGAGTAGCATACGGCACGACGTATACACTTGGGATCGTGATTAGGGTAGCCGGAAAAACCGTCGGCATCCTTCTCACTATGCTCCTAGAGCTAAACCCCATGCACCTTGAAAGCATCTAGGCACCTAGTTGGGTTTCGGTGATTAATGACGACACGAGATTACTATGACTAACGTGTGTTTTGTAGAGGTAATTTGAGTTAGGTCATGGTAATGGCAATTGATTGGGCAATCATGGTTGCCATGCCCCTGACGATGGAAATTGTTTCTGTTTTCAAAGGATGGACGACAAGGTTAAGGACGGACTAGTTCTAAGTGTCGTTTTGGTGTTGGAAAGACACTTAGGGTAGTTTAGGACTTTGTTTTTCCCTTGGCCGTACTATTAAGAGGGTATGGACTAGTAGCTTGACCTAGGTGAGTCTAGTGGGTTAGGTGTAGTGCACACTTGTCAAAACTAGCACTAGGTAGCTCAGGAATAGCCTTAAGATCAATTGGAGTAAACTTCATTCACATAGGATTTCGAGTTGGAAGTGAATGGAGGGTCAAATATTGACCGGACGCTGGTCTGGTTGCGACCGGACGCTGGAGTGTGAGTCCGGTTAGTTTATTTGATCAACTGAAGTCATCTGGTACTGACCGGACGCTGAGTGAAAGTGGACCAGACGCTGGGTCCCTGCGTCCGGTCAACTCCAGAGAGGTTCCAAAGAGGGATTTCCTTGACCGGACATGTCTGGTCGGTGCCAGCGTCCGGTCAACATCAATAAGGTTCTAGAGAGCATTTTTCTTGACCGAACGCGTTCGGTCAGTACTGACTAGACGCTGGTCAGAGTCCGATCAGAACTTAATGGCTCTTTCTAACACAGTGGCGGGGATAACTGACCAGAGCGTCCGGTCATCTCGTAGAGTGATGACTTAGCCTCCAAACGTTATGTTTTGATTGAGGGGGTACAAATACTTACTCCACTCATCCAAGGGAGGTCTCTTGTCCATTTGTTCAGCTGAGAAACACCTTGAGAGTGCAAGGGAGAGCAAGAGCCTAGTGAGGTGATTGAGATTTGAGAATCCAAGATTAAGGTCCTCATTAGTGAAAGGAGAGTAGCAAGTGTACATCCACCCTTGTCATTAGGCTTGTCCTAGTCAAGTGAGAGTTTGTGCTTGTTACTCTTGGTGATCGCCATCACCTAGATGGCTCTGTGGTGATTGGGAGTTTGGTGATCATCCAGCGGAGCTTGTGGATGACCCAACTCAAGTTGTGAGCAGTTGTGGGCGATTCACCACGATGGAGTATCGAAGAATCAACCCATAGAGAGCACTTCATCCTTACGCGGATCAAGGGGGAGCTACACCCTTGCGCGGGTGCTCCAACAAGGACTAGTGGGGAGTGGCGACTCTCCGATACCTCGGGAAAACATTGCCGTGTTCCTTTCCCTCTCTTTACTTTGAGCATTTACATTTGAGCAATTCATTTCATATCTTTACATTCCTATAATTGACATGCTAGAGTAGGATTGGAATCTAGGGTGCAAAACTTTTGTGCGGTAGAACAATAGAAACACATTCTAGGCATAAGGGGTGAAGTGGGCTAAGTGTAGGGCTTAATTATTGCAAAGAATTTAGAATTAGCCCAATTCACCCCCCTCTTGGGCATCTTGATCCTTTCAATTGTTATATGAGCCTCGTGCTCGCTAAATTAGGCTTAACCTCCTAGAGAAAGATGTCCCATGGGGATGGACCTTCTCCTATCTTTGAGGGAGATGATTTTTCTTATTGGAAAATCCGCATGGAGGCTTATTTAGAAGCTTTAGATGTTGGAATTCTTAGAGCCGCCTCACAAGGCTTCCCAAAACCTAAGGATCCAACACACCTTCAAGGCGATGAAGTTAATTACGAGAAATGGAATGCAAAGGCTAGAAATAACATCTTTAGAGGCCTTTGTAAAGATGTTTTTAACCGTGTGCGGAACCACAAGGACGCCCATGCACTATGGTTGGACATTTGTGTGCTCCATGAGGGAACAAAGAGTGAGCGTGAGGAATGCTATCATCTTGTTATGAAAAAGCTTAATTCAGTTGAGATGCTTCCTAAAGAAAATGCTAATGAGATGTATTCGCGCTTGAATGTTCTTGTAGAGGAAGTCAATGAGCTTGGACTCACACAAATGCAACCATCCGATGTTGTAAGAAAGATCTTGAGTATCCTCCCCATTGACAAATATGGGCATATTATGACCGTGCTTCATCAAGGTGATCTTTCTGCCGCTACACCAACTCAAATATTGGGAAAGATCAATGCACATGAGATGTATATGCACATCACACCACAAGATGGCTCTTCTGCCACCAAGAAGAAAGACTTGGCATTCAAGGCTAGCCAAGAGAAGAAGGGCAAAGAAAGAGTTGATCATGAGAGCTCAAGTGATGATGAAATTGATGATGCAAGTCTTGCTCTCATGGTGAGAAGAACCGCCAAGATCCTTAAGAAGCTCAACAAGAACGGTGTCAAGTTTGATGGCAAGAAGAAGAAATTCTTCACTAGCAATAGAAGGAAGCCCATCTCTGAGATGGATTGCTATAATTGTGGAGAACTTGGTCATCTAGCTCATCAATGCCCCAAGCCCAAGAAAGACAAGTACAAGAAGAAGTACAAGGGCAAGAAAGATGACTCAAGTGATGAAGATGATGATGAGAAGAAGAAAAATAAGGCATACAAGAAGAAGGATGGCAAGAAGAAGGATTTCCACAAGAAGAAGAATGGCAAAGCATACATCGTTGGTGATTGGCTCACGGATATTGATTCATCAAGTTGCTCATCCAATGATGAAAGTGAGAACGAGAAGGTGGCCACTATTGTAATTGATTCTTCACTATCTTCACCGACACCACCACCATCATCCTCTACACACCTATGCCTTATGGCCAAGGGTGAACGAAAGGTACAAAATGATGATGATAGTAGTGGTGATGATCATGCTAGCAATGATGATAGTGATAGTGATGATGAATTTGAATCACCTTCTTATGATGATCTTGTCAAGTTGCTCAATCAATATACTAAAATCATTAGAAAGACAAGAGCTAAAAATGAAAAGCTAGAACTTGAGAAGCACTCACTCTTAGTAAAATGTGACATAGCCAAAAAAGCTAGTGTTGAGCTTAGAGAAGAAAAATAAAATTATGACATCCAAACTCAAGGAGCTCAAATCCTCTAAAAAGGAGCTTAAAGAAAAACATGATAAACTTGAGGGGATACATAATGAGTTCACCACTAGCTATAATATGCTAAAAGAAGAGTACACAAATCTTAAGGTTAATCATGATAATCTTGTTGTCTCTCATGAGTTATTATCCAATGAGCCACATGATGCTACTAACCATGTTATTAAGATTGATATAGCTACATCATGTGATGATTTAATTGTTGAGAGCATTGAGCAAGGATCTAGTAGCAAAGGCAAGAAAGTGGTTGAGACTGACAACTATGATGAGTATGTCAGGCTCAAGCATGAGAATGAAAAGCTCAAGAAAGATCTTGAAAAGCTATCAACCACCAACACAATTGGGATAGAGAACCTTGACCATGATTGTGATATAGCTCTTGAGAATGAGAAGCTCAAAGAAGAGAACAAGAGACTCAAGATGGAGAAAAATCATGATGAACTCAAAGAAGAGAACAAGAAGCTCAAGTTGGAGAAAGAACATCTCAAGACCGGCTTGAGCAAGTTCACAAGAGGCCAATATCTCCAAAGTGAGCTAATCATGAACACCGTAATGAAGATGGATAGAAGTGGCATTGGGTACTTGGCACATCAAGAGAAGAAAGCTCAAGCTCAACATCAACAACAACACAAGTCAAAGCCCAAGCCAAAGAGATGTGTTGAATGTGGACAAGAAGGTCACTTTGCCCATGAGTGTCAAGCTCCACCACCACAACCCTTGCCCAAGCATGCTAGACCCTTTGCTTTCAATGCTCATTACATGATTAGAAAGGACTTTAGTGGAAAAATGAAAGTCATGTTCTTAGTTCCTCCCAACAAGAATAGGCCTAAGAAAATTTGGGTTGCAAAGTCACTAGTTGAGAAAGTCAAGGGCCCTCGTTAAGTTTGAGTCCCTAAACATCAAGCTTGATCTCTTGTGTGTAGGTGAACTACAAGACCGATGGAAGTCATTGGGTTATTGATAGTGGTTGCACTCAACATATGACCGGTGATCCTCGTATGTTCACCTCACTAGATAAAGAAGTAGATGGTCAAGAAAGAATTACATTTGGTGACAATTCAAAGGGAAAAGTTCAAGGATTGGGCAAAGTGGCAATATCAAATTATCATTCAATATCAAATGTGCTATATGTTGCTTCATTGAGCTTCAACTTGCTATCTGTTGGTCAATTGTGTGATCTTGGCTTTCAATGCTTGTTTACCAAGAAGGAAGTGGTTGTATCTAAGAAAGATGATGATCAAATTATATTCAAGGGATTTAGATACAACAACCTATATCTAGTGGATTTCACATCCGAAGATGCAAACTTGAAGACTTGCCTATTCACCAAAACATCACTTGGGTGGCTGTTGACAGAATATCGTGGCAGTCCTCCAAGGGGTACCCCACGAAGGTAGATTTGTCAGCAAAGGTGCGTGTAATCAAGAATAAGAAATCAACAGAGACACAAGAGTTAGACAGGTTCGGGCCGTTAGCGCAACATAATATCCTACTCCTATGGTCTGTTGGATTGTATGATATTGTGTGTGTTTTGAGGAGGTCCTTGCCCGCCTTATATAATCTGGGGGGTAGGGTTACAAGTCGGTTAGATCTAGGAGATAACTGAAAAGTAATAACAGATTACAGGAATCATGGGATCGAACGTATCCTAACGGATCTCATAGTATCTTCAGGATATCGCCCTTGATGTCATGCGCTGCACGTCGAGTAGTGCTGTGCACCGTAGGTCTTCGTCTCATGGGCGGGATCGCCCCTAGGAGCGTGGCCCATGTAGTCTATCGTGGGTATCCGAGGTCGTACCCCCCATAGCTAGTCCCTGAGCACCTTGTATCCATTGTGCGATGCCATGTTGAGCTTGTCTGAGTAGGTGTGAACAAAGCCGAGTAGTTAGACTCATGGTCCGACCACCATAATGAGTTGTCGAGCAGTTGTGGATCGTAGATGACCAGCTTAACTGTCCGGCCGAGCACGAGCTTTCTCAAGTAAGGCTTGCTAGAAGGATGTAAAGAGCTCAAGTTCAAAATCAAAAATTTCCTCGCATTGGACCAAGTGTGCCCACTTAGAGTCCAACCACGAGAAAAGGAGACAATCTTCTTCAACTTCAAGAGGCGCGAAGTCTTCTAGATTAAAGCAAAACACACTCACCGCAAGGTGAAGTGTGCCCACTTAGTCCCCGAGCCTGACAGTAGGTGACGTAGTCACGTGGTGCCCAGGTCCAAAGTGGAAGAAAAGCAGAAGACCAACCGAGCAGGCAGCTAGTCCCTGGGTGGGACCCTAAAAAGAAAAACGCACATTCACCGCAAGGTGAAGTGCGCGCACTTAGTCCCGGAGCCTGACAGTAGGTGACGTAGTCACGTGGTGTCAGGGTCAGAAACAACAGTAACTAGAAGAGAATCCCCAATGTGGTGAGAAAGCAAGTCATAATGATGACGTAGTCCCCGAGCCACCAGTGGAAATCTTGGATAAAGCAAATCATGGAGAAAAAACCAAAGTAGTGGTTGTATAGTAGTAATTACTGAGCCTTGATGGTGTTGCAGAGAAGTCGGCAAATATTCGGTGTGTAGTTCCAAGTTGCGGTGGAAAATGAGCGATATGGGCTACAGTTGATCGGAAGCCTAGATAACAGCCCAGCACTCTGCTATGGGGAATTCAGAAAGTCACAAATCATGGTGCAGTTTCCTAAAAACCCTAGAATGCGAAAAGTGGGTATGGTTCCTTTATAACTGCGCCGCCGCGCTCCACGCTCCCACCTTTGCCACTTCGCCACTTCATCTTCCTCAGCCTTTGCACATCTCATCCGCATTCGCACGGACTTCCGCTGCCAATCCCACTCTAGATCTAAGAGATGGCGTCGAAGAGGGGAGGTGGTAACCCGAAGAAGGCAGCCACCGGGACAAGTCATGACAAGGAGTGGGTGCCGTCCTTGATGGGGGAGACGGAGCTCAATGAAATGGTGGCGGTGGGCGTTCTCCCTAAGTGAGTCACCGCTGGATGGTGTCTGACCGACGGTGAGCCCTATCCAATGCCGCACACCAACGAAGTCGTAGTATTTGAAGATTATTTCTAGCACTAGTTAGGAATTCCTATTCATCCTTTCTTGCATGATCTACTGGAGTATTGGGGAATAAGCTTGTGTAATCTGCATCCGAATACAATCTTGCATATTGCCATCTTTATCCACTTCTGCGAGGCGTATCTCGGCATCATTCCCCACTTCAACCTATTTCGACACCTGTTCTGGCTGAAGAAGAAGGGAGGAGGCGGTTCCAAAGTGGTCAGCGAGGTGTATCTGTAGCTCCATGATGGGATAGCGGGTGAGTACATTACAGTGCCGCTAAATACATCGCTAAAGGGGTGGAACGCCAGGTGGTTCTACATGAAGCAGAGTCACCCAGCCATCAGATGCGATGTCGACTAGGTTCTAGAGAACTAGAGGAGCTAGTCAGGGAAGCCGGCCAGCGCTGACATGGATCAGGTGAAGGAGCTCCTCAATCTGATGAGAGGCATAAAGATGAATGAAGTAGCAGTGGCGGTGAGCTTTATAGTGCGTTGCACCCATCCCTGTAAGGAGAGGGCCCACGTGGGCATTGACTTTAAGGAGGACGGCGAGGCTGATGAAGGAGGTCATGCTTCGCTAGGCCGCTGAGCTGTTCGCTCCCAACGTGTCGTACAACGTGCTAGGGCAGTCGAAACCCTTCAACTGCACGAACCCATCTCCTCAGGTAAAAATCTCGACTGTTGGCCCTGGTGTTTTGTTGTTTTTTTAATCCCATATCGGCACCGAGTAGTGAGCTGATTCTCTTGTTGAAAGATACATTTGTAGGAACGGTCGGCATACTTTTCGGGCGTGTCGTGGAGCGTGTGGCCGAAGGTAGTGGACGCCTGGCCAACCACTCAGCCAGAGGAAGGTGCTGTCAGTGCATCGTCGGAGTCTGAAGATGAAGGTGCTGGTCGGAAGGAGAGTCTACCCCGGGTGTTGGAGAAGGTTTGGGGCAAAAGGGTGGCAACATATGAGCCGGCCCAAAAGAAGGGGAAGACAGCGAGAGTAGCTGCCTGCAAGCCTGGCGGCTTCTCACTTGGTGGCGATCAAACCACTCGGATGCAGAGTGCGGCAGTGTCTGAGTGGTTGGATGACGATGGGGCTCCAGTAGCTCCTCCCCCGAGCGCTAAGGTGCCGCCGCACATCATGCTCATGGAGGTGCAATCGGAGGGAGGGGAAGGAGTCCCCGAGCAGTAGGCGGAGAAGACATTGACAGCAGGGGCTGAGCCTTTAGCCCAGGACACATGGGTTGACCCCAGTGCGGCGCTTGGTTGCTTGTGGAGGCCACACTGGTTTAGGACCGTCTACCGGGGAGCCGTTGTGTAAGTGTTCTTGCCTTGGAATCGTTTACTGTCTGATCTTTATAGTTGCAGTGATTGACGAGCTGATCTGATGTAGAACGGGATGCACGGAGGATCTAAATCCTTCCATCTAGACTGGTGAGCTACCGGTAGCTAATCCTAGCACAGAGACAATGCCGATAGACTCCATCCCAGAGTCCACAAGTGATCTGCGACCTGCAGAGGAGACGACCACCGCTGCCGGTGGAGCTAAAGGTGGAGAGCAGCGGACGACGACGATGGGTGAGTCGGCAGAGATGTCGGGGGCAATGGTGAGAGCTGCCAAGCCTTTGAAGATAGAAATAGGAGCTGCTAGCACCGCGCCAAAGTCTAGGGAGGAGAGGCCGGTGGTGCCGGAGGAGTAGGCTGCACTCCATGAGTCGTCGGAGGGTGTGGTCGGACGCGCTGTGTGGCCATTGAGCCCCTAGGTGGTGCCACCAGCTGCGGAGGAAGAGGATGAGGTGGAGGAGATTGAGCGTGAGGAATCATGACCTCAAGCCATCTGGATCCTCCGCAAGCGGGGGCATGAAGTGGTGGTCGTGGAAGAGGAGGATACCACCAGGGAGGTGAGGAGGCTAGAGTCCACCCTTTCCACAACCATGAAGCAGATCAAGGTTAGTATTGCATCGATGATGTCCGTCTTTGGCTTTGGAGAATAGGGTTCTTTACAATCTTCATGCCATTGCGGGGCATAGCACGAACTGCCGAACAATGGCGGCATCTAATCAATTGTTTCCTCCAATCGGAGCATCTGATCAATCTTCATGTTGTTTCAGTTTCGGTCTTGTCGGCGGGTATGTCAGCACTAGTGAGGTACTTGATGAACTATTCCCTCTAATCGATGGTCGGTGAAGGTACTGTAAGTACCAGCTGCTCGGCGGGGAGGATTTCTTGAACTTCCTTCTCTTCCTTAATAGACGACGCAAAGATGTCTTGAACAAAGACCCCAGTCGGAATTGTGGTGCGAGAAGTGCCTATCTTAGATAAGTGGTCGGCGAGCTGATTTTGATCTCATACCACATGGTGGTACTCGATACCATAGAACTTCCCTTTGAGTTTCCTGATCTTGATGCAATACGTGTCCATCTTCTCATGGGAACAGGACCAGTCTTTATTGATCTAGTTAATGACCAGTGCGAAGTCTCTGTATACCATGAGGCATTTGATGCCGAGCTCAATGGCAATACGGAGTCCGTGGAGACATGCTTCATATTCAACGGTATTGTTGGAGGCTGGAAAATGAATTTAGAGAACATATTGGAGCTTGTCCTTGGTCGGCGTAATGAATAAAATTCTAGCACCAGCACCGTTGATGTTGAGGGCACTGTCGAAGTACAGCACCCAGTGCTCATAGCAAGTAGCGGGGATGGGCTCTTGGATCTAAGTCCACTCAGCGATGAAATCAGCGAGCGCCTGTGACTTGATAGTGGGCCTACTTCTGAATTCAATGGAGTAAGTGCCGAGCTCGATAGCCCACTTGATGATGCAGCCATTGGCCTCTTTGTTGTGGAGGATGTCCCCTAGAGGGAACTCAGTGACCACAGCGATCTTGTAATACTTGAAGTAATGGCAAAGCTTGCATGACATGATCAGAATGGCATATAGTAGTTTCTAAACTTGAGGATAATGAGTTCTGGACTCATTAAGGACCTCGCTGATGAAGTAGACCAGATGTTGTACCTTGTAGGTGTGTCTGGCTTCCTCATGCTCGATGATGATAGCTATGCTAACGACGCGAGAAGTGGCGGCGATGTAGATTAGTAGGGTTTCGTCTGGTCGAGGTGCCATCATGATCGGAGGCTTCGTTAGAAACAACTTGAGCTGCTCGAAAGCTATATCTGCCTCCTCCGACTAGGAGAAGCGCTCAGAGGCCTTGAGGAGTTTGAAGAATGGTAGTCCCTTTTTGTCAAGGCGTGATATAAAGCGACTGAGAGCAGCCATGCAGCCTGTGAGCTTCTGTATATCCTTTACGCAGGTTGGTCATTTCATATTGGTGATGGCAGAGACCTTATCAGGGTTGGGTTCGATGCCATGGGCGCTGATGATGTAGCCTAGGAGTATGCCAAATGGAACTCCAAATATGCACTTTGAAGGGTTCAACTTCCATCTATATCTTTTCTGGTTGGTGAATGTTTCTTCGAGGTCCACGATAAGATTGTCAGCGGTCTTGGACTTGACGACCACATCGTCGATGTAAGCTTCGATGTTGTGGCCTATCTGTTGATCGAGGCACATCTGGATATCCCTTTGGTAGGTTGCCCCAATGTTCTTGAGCCCGAAGGACATGGTGGTATAGCAATACGCACCAAAAGGCGTGATGAACGACGTCTTGATCTGGTCATCCTCTTTGAGGGATATCTTGTGATAGCCGAAGTAACAGTCGAGGAAGGAGAGCAGTTCGTAGCCAGCGGTAGAGTCTACAACCTCGTCTATCGGAGGTAGACCGAAGGGGTCCTTAGGGCAGTGTTTGTTGAGATCGGTGTAATCAACGCACATTCTCCATTCTTTATTCTTTTTTTGCACAAGAACAGGGTTTGCTAACCACTCAGGATGATACACTTCTTTAATAAATCCGGTAGCTAGGAGCCATTTTATTTCTACCCTAATAGCCTCCTTGTCTAGCGCGAATAATCAGAGTTTCAGCTTGATCGGTTTGGCGGTCGGTGAGACATTCAAGGAGTGCTCGATCTTCTCCCATGGTACCCCCGGCATGTCTATAGGTTTCCAAGCAAACACGTCGGTGTTGGCACGTAGGAAGGAGACAAGCATGCTTTCCTATTTGGGGTCGAGGTGAGCCCTGATCTTGATGGTCTTGGAGGGTTCGTTGAGGTCGAGGCCGACCTTTTTTGTTTCCTTGGACTTGACGGAGGCATGAGGAGGCTCCAACGCTGGGATCTCCAAATCATCGGCGAGCACCGTCTTGGCGTCGGTGACCACGCTGGCCATCTAGATGGAGAGGTTGGTGGCTTCGGCGAGGGTGAGACTCTCTGTCTCACAGGCATAGGCGATGGAGCTGGCCGACCAAGTATGGCATGGTAGGCATTGTTGAAGTCGGCGACATAGAAGTTGATGTGCTCAACGCGGTAGTTGCTGGCCGAGCCAAACTGTACTGGGAGGGTGATCTCTCCAAGCAGTTTGGATGCCCTACTAGGTACCACACACCAGAAGGTGGAGTCGAAGGGTGTGAGGTCGCCTAATCCAAGGCCCAGCTCCTTTAGGGCCCTGGTGAAGAGGGGGTTCAGAGCACTTCCACCATCGACAAGTACTTTCCTAAAAAGCACTTTCCTGACGGTTGCATCAAGAACGAGGGGGAAATGCCCTATGTAAGGGATGTTCGCCCACTGGTCAGCCCTACTGAAGGTGATGGGGACCTTGGATCAGGGGCGATAACTGGGGTTGGTGATGGCATCTTCTGCGTTGACGGCAAGCACCCGACGGGCGGTGAGCTTATGATCTCTTCTGCTCTCAGCAGTGGCGAGGCACCCGAAGATAGTGGTGACCACTTTATTGTGATCTTGGAAGGCATTGTTGTTGTCCCAGGTGGTCAGCGGCCTCTTGCTTCGTCGTTGTTGTCATCGTCCAGCCTTTTGGCCTGGAACTCCTTAGCCAAGCCAAGGCAGTCCTTCATCTTGTGCTTGCTGTTCTTGTGGAGAGGGCATGGGCCTTCAAGGATCTTCTTGTACTACTCATCGTAGTTGCGCTTGGTGTGAGTTTCATCAACGGCGGTGATGATGTGGTCTGGTCAGCGGCGGTGATATTCACCAGATTTAGACCCTTCTGGCCGATCACGGCCACTGTCTCGATGGTGACTGTGGTCATCGTAGCGATGGTCATTGTGGTGTCAGTCGTCGGGTCGGTCGTCACTGTGGTGAGTTGGGCAATGAGTGTCGGCATCCTTGTTGAAGCATACTTTGGCCTCTTTGGTGTCGGCGTACTGATCAGCGGTCGTAATCATCTCACCAATCCCCTTTGGTGGCTTGCGGTTAAACTTGGAGTGGAGGTCACGGTGATGGAGTCCTCGAATGAAGGCAGTGATGACATCTGCTTCCATGATGTTGGGAATATAATTCCTCATCTCGGAAAAGCGTCTGATGTAGCTACGGAGGAGCTCGAACAGTTTCTGGTATATGCGATTCAGATCATTCTTTGTGCCTGGCCGAATACACGTAGCTATGTAGTTGTCGGTGAAGACCTTCTTGAGCTCTTCCTAGGATCCGATGGAGTCTAGGGCAAGGCTTGTGAACCAGTTCATCATGGTTGGCATGAGCATGATGGGAAGATAGTTCGCCATGATGCTGGTATCTCCCCTGGCGGCGAGCATAGCAGTGGCATAAGCTTGTAGCCACTGTGTGGGGTTCATCCGTCCCTCATAGGGCTCGACCTCGGTGATTTTGAAACCACGGGGCCACTGAAGTGTTTGGAGTGCCCTTATAAATGCTCGAGGCCCTTCAGGATTATCACCATCATGATCTACGCCATTACCGGCATTGAGTGGCTAGAGGGCTAAGTCCGGGTTTCTGAATTCTTGCTCGAACTCTTGTCGCTGGATCACTTCCTCTTCATGGCAAGAGAAACGACGCCCGTCGATATGATGTCGCGTGTCTTGGAGATTGTTCATGTGCGCACGGATGTCTTGGTCGACTTCTTGGTCGTGTAGGCGAGGGTAGTAGATGTGGTTCCCCAAGCTCCCTCCTAGAGGGGTTGTCCATCATCACGGTGTTGGTCGGCGAAATGGCTTCTGCTGAGGTGGAGATTAGATCTTGGCACGGCGGATCGGCAAATCGATCTTGTCAAATAGAAAGGTCTTCGATCCTGGCGAATCTCGTTGACCTAGCAGTGCGCTACTTTGAGCATGGCGGCGACCTTAGCGACCTCTGGTGTTTGCTTGAGTTGGGCGAGCTCATTAGTGGCCATTGCCAAGTTGGCGCTTGGGGTCTTGTAGACATCATGGCCGTTGACACAGACAAATTCATCATCGAGGTTGCGTTGGAGAGGGCGTGGCCTCCCTTGTGAGTCAAGCTATTCGTTGCGAGCAACCTCAGCTAGCACAATGGCGACCTTGTTTGCTCTGCACCTCACATGGTTGGCATTCCTACTAACACGAGCGGCGCGGTCCTCATCGGTTTCCTCGTCCCATGGGGGGTTGTCGATGCTGACGTTGAAAATTCCGCCTCCATGGAAGGGTGGGAAAGGAGGTTGTACATTAGTGGTTTCGGCGACAGTCTCCATAGAGCCCTAGGACTCAGAGTTTGGATTTTCCTCCAGGATGGTTTGGAGGGATGCTTCGGGGTGTCAGCTCATGTGCAACATGTTGATAGTCGGCGGGGGCTGGTCGGCGATCTGGTTGGCGAGAGGATGGATGTATCCTGCCTGGTCGGTGAATTTGCCCTTTAGGGCATATTGATAGGGGATAGCGATGCTGGTGAGCCCAAAGGATAGGGCTATAACCCCTAGATATTGCTAATTAGCCTCTGGTAGATCTGAGTAAGAGCGTGGTCGACACAGAACCAGAGTGGTTAGAGCCGATTCTACGATGGAGAGGCAATCGGTGAGCTTCTAGCCAACCGGATCGATGGATGTGATTAGATCGTCGTTGTTGGCCCACCTCCTCGGGTAGCGGGGAAGTAGGCGGCGAATTACTGGTGAAGACGACCTTGGAGGTGGTTCTAAGATCAGATATGTAGTCGCAGGTGATGGGGTGATTGGCGTAGAAACAATCTACACCAGCTCGATGAGCTCTCCATCTCTGTTAGTGTTGATGACCTAGGATATCAATCCAACCATGAAGATCTATCTAGGCCGTGGGAGGGACAAAGAGCCTGCAGAAGATACCATCTTGTTCGATATGGAAACAGCATGCACACCCCTACATGGCGCGCCAACTGTCGACAACATATCATCGGCAGTCCTCCGAGGGGTATCCCACAAAGGTAGATTTGTTGGCAAAGGTGCGCGTAATCATGCCACCGACTTGGTTGAAGAAATATATGATGTGGAATTTGATGAATCTAACAGCTCTCAAGGAGCACATGAGAATCTTGATGTTGTAGGTGATGAACCATTGAGGGAGGCCATGAAGAACATTCCGGTTGGAGACATCAAGCCCAAAGATGATGAAGATCATGTATAAGTGATCGATCCACCTTCTTCATCAAATGTGCCACAAGATGATGATAAAGATGGGAGAGTAGAAAATGAAGATAC
This sequence comes from Miscanthus floridulus, assembly GCF_019320115.1. Lineage (NCBI taxonomy): Eukaryota > Viridiplantae > Streptophyta > Magnoliopsida > Poales > Poaceae > Miscanthus > Miscanthus floridulus. The sequence goes on along the minus strand of NC_089580.1, from coordinate 107,657,475 downwards.
TCATGTCTCTCATGATCAAATGGTGGCACAAGCACAAGATGTTGATCCTCCACAACCTCCCCCTCAAGTGGTTGATAGAAGAAATTCACCTCTACTACAAGCACATCCACAAGATCTCATCATAGGGAGTCCTTCAAAGGGTGTAATGACTTGCTCTCAAAAACTTGCTTCATTTATTGAACATCACTCTTTTGTTTCTTGCATTGAGCCTAAAAAGGTAGAAAAGCTCTTCAAGATCTGGATTGGATAAATGACATGCATGAAGAGTTGAACAACTTCACCCGCAATGAAGTTTGGACTCTTGAAGAGCGACCACAAGGTGCAAGAGTCATTGGAACGAAGTGGGTGTTCTGCAACAAGCAAGATGATCAAGGCATTGTAATGAGGAACAAGGCAAGACTAGTTGCAAAGGGGTTCTCTCAAGTTGAAGGGTTTGATTTTGGAGAAACATTTGCACCGGTTGCAAGACTTGAAGCCATTCGTATCCTTGTTGCATATGCATCGCATCATGAAATGAAATTATATCAAATGGATGTTAAAAGTGCATTTTTCAATGGTTTCATAAATGAACTAGTCTATGTTGATCAACCTCCCAGGTTTGAAGACCCTAGATATCCTAATCATGTTTATAGGTTGTCCAAGGTGCTATATGGGCTTAAGCAAGCCCCAAGAGCTTGGTATGAGCGCCTTCGGGATTTCCTCATTGAGAAGGGCTTCACCATTGGGAAGGTCGACACCACACTATTCACCAAGAAGCTTGATGGAGAAATCTTCATTTGTTTGATGATATCATATTTGGATCATCAAATGAAGATTATTGCGAGGAGTTCGAGATGTCTATGATTGGAGAGCTTACATTTTTTCTTGGTTTTCAAGTCAAGCAAATGAGAGAAGGGATCTTCATCTCTCAAGAAAAGTATACCAAGGATCTTCTCAAGAGGTTCAAAATGGATGAATGTAAGCCAATCAAGACACCAATGCCATCTAATGAACATCTCGACCTAGATGAGGGAGGTAAATCGGTTGATCAAATGCTCTACCATTCTATGATTGGTAGTTTATTATACTTGACCGCATCTAGGCCCAACATCATGTTTAGTGTGTGTATGTGTGCTAGATTTTAAGCTAGTCCTAAGGAGGCTCACATGGTTGCCGTTAAAAGAATCATTAGGTACCTTAAGCACACACCAAGCATTGGTCTTTGGTATCCCAAAGGAGCTAGATTCCAACTAGTTGGCTATTCCAATTTGGATTATGCCGGTTGCAAAATTGATAGGAAAAGCACATCCGGAGGGTGCCATTTGCTTGGTAGATCACTAGTGTCTTGGACCTCCAAGAAGCAAAATAGTGTGGCTTTGTCCACCACCGAAGCAGAATACATTGCTACGGGTGCTTGTTGTGCATAAATTCTTTACATGAAGCAAACTTTGCTAGACTATGGTGTAGTTCTAGAAAATGTACCTCTTTTGTGTGACAATGAGAGTGCGGTAAAGCTTGCTAATAATCTGGTTCAACACTCTCGCACCAAGCACATAGATATCTCGCACCTTTGGCGGATATCTTCACTAAACCGCTAGATGAGGCTACATTTTGTCGGTTGAGGAATGAGCTCAATGTGCTTGATTTTAGTAACTTCACTAAAAAATGCGCTTGTGTTGTCCCTTGCATTGCATTGTAATATAAAACATGTTTAATTTTTGGTAATGCACTTAGGGCTTGTCTAACATGGTTAAGATAACCGTCGAAAAGAGTGTGAAGAAGCTTAACCTTGGATCAAACTTGACAAGCAACTAGAATTACTTTCAAGTATTGCACTGCATATGCATGTGTGTTGCTTGTTGTTTCTTTTCGGTTATCTTTTGAGCACCCAATGTGTTTGTCCACAAATAGGGAGAGCATTTAAAGCTCCTATTGATCATAAAACCCTATTGTGTGACCACATGTTGCTCCTCGCCCCTTTTATTGCATATTTTCTTAAAAAGAATTATAGCCTAAGGCAAAATATTTTGAAAAAATTGAGAGTTTAAGAGAGGTCACTCACATCAGTCTCAATTGGTGTTTATTTGGGTCTTATTAAAGTTTGGACTTGATTGGGAACAGGCAGCACGAAGGAACTTTGAAGATTAGCTGAAAAACGATGACCGAACTCTGCTTCCAGCGTCCAGTCTGTTCACAGGAGGTGAACTGATGCTGCACAGGAGTGACCGAACGCTGCACAATTTTCATCCTGTGTCCGGTGTGAAGGTATCCCTGCATCCGGTCAAATGAAGAAGACTGACCAGACTCTATGTGCGTCCGATCACGTGGGACCAGACGCGTCTGGTCACGACTTGAGAGGTTTTGGACCTCTCTATTGTCGATCAAACTCTAGGTGGCAGTGTCCGGTCATTGTCGCTGATGCGTCCGGTCAGTTGAATCCATGTGGATCTCGATTCCTTTTCTTTCCTTGTCTGTCTCATGGGGGCCACCTTAAAAAGTTCCTCTTCCCGCACCCACACCACCAGTGCCTACCTTGCCCGCGCCAGTGTTGCCCTAATCCCACGCTGCTTTGACCTAGCAGAGCCTACACCATCGCCTGCTTCATGCCGCCACGTAGCCTCGAACACGCTCAAGCTAGCATCTCCGGCCGCTGCTCCGTCACGCTACTCCGCTTCGCTATGCCAGCGTTTACCCTAGCCGCACCCGCTATGCGCCTGCCCATGCTCACCTCAGCCATCATGCCACCGTGTCCACGCCCGAACCGCCTCGCCACGTGCACCCACGCCACCGTGTCCATGCCCGCACAGCCTCACCATGTGCACCCATGATGCCTACCCGCGCTATTGTGGCCCCTGTCGTCACGCTCCATGCCGCGCACCAGCGCCTTCCACTGGCTCGCCACACCTACATTGCACTACCACCATGTCTCCTCGGCCACCGCACCACTTTAGGCCAATTAACCCTAACCCTAGCCTTACATTGCCGAATCTGATGGTGTCCCGTGGTCCTTTCCTCTACTAATTGGTCGCCGGATCATTGGACTTCATCAGTGAGTCAGTGCTCTTGTGGTTGTTTTAGTAGTTGTCTTTGAACTCAGGGCCAAGCCTATGAGTACGGATTGAGGCCAAGCCTCACGAGTGTCAGTTGGCATTGTTAGTGATAGTAATTCTCTTCAGCTACAGCAATGGCATGTTGCAAGAATGTCGGAGGTGGTCCCAGCAATGAGGATCCAAGGCCTCCACCTCACCTGACTGCTCAGGAAAAGGGGAAGGCAAAAAAGACCACAACAAAGAAGTGAAAGTTCGCTGATGTGGAGATAGAGAGAGCAGCAGCAGTGGTAGCCGCAGTACAGCGAGCGGAGAGAGGTGGAGTTAGGAGTGGCGTCCATATTGTTGATCAGTTATCGCTAGCTCAGAGGGCTGCCGTCGAGAGGGTTGAGACTCATCATGGTAGTCCACCTAGGACTATCATGCTTGGAGGACGACGTGTATCTTTGGAGGAGAGTCAGCCTTAGGGGGAGACTAAGTAGCAGACACAGCCAGCAGAGGAGATAGAGGATACTTAGCAGGCAGAGCAGATTGAGGAGACAGAGCAGGCAGCATAGCCACAGCTTCAACACTCTGGTCGTACACGCACTCAGGTGTCACCGAGGCCTGATACACCTTCTTGGATGAGCGTGCCATAGGGTCCGCCTATGGTGGTTCACCTTGACTCAGGTGTCTCATCCACCTTCCGGACCACAGGGTCCGCCTACGGTGGTTCACCTTGACCTAAGGGCAGCCATAGCCAGACAGGTGTAGCAGCTCCACTTCGTATAGTTTGAGGACTGGTTTCCACCGAGTCAGGATGAGCGTGCCTCAGAGCACTTCTACATAGTGTTGCAGGAGGATTTCTATAATGCCTATCTTAACAGTGGTGTTGCCTTTAAATCTTAGAGAGTCTGCTCCATAGAATCTATAGTTGTAGTTGCAGGCGAGCAGATCTGTGCTCACCTCTCATATTTGCCAGGGTTGACAGATCTTCTTGGATGGACTGTCGGCTTTGTTTCGTCAAGGGTCCATGAGTTTTACTCCTCTCTTTGGATTGACCCAAGGCACAGATTCATTCACTTTGCATTAGAGGCCGTAACTACAGGCTCTAGAGCTCGAGGGTTAGAGAGATTCTAAGGATTCTAGAGTCACTTATTCGCCTTCATGAGGTTTGCTATGGACAGATAGAGCCTCCGAAATGCCCTCATGGCGGACTTGTGCCACCTACAGATCTTGATAGACCGTGCTCCATAGAGCCATTTGGCGAGGGGTCGAGCAGGACACCATGTGACCTTACTCCTATAGCTCGGCTTCTTGATTCTATTATGAGGACTCTACTTCCGAGGATGGGATACCATGAGGGCCTGACTCGCATTCAACTATGGCTAGTGTACCACCTGGTATCTCAGACTGCTTTTGATATCTAGGATGTGATACTCTCAGAGATGAAGGACACACTAGCAGAGGGCTTTAGAGGTCACCATCAGCTACCTTATGCTCACTAGATCACTTTCCTAATCCGAAAGGCAGTTACACAGAAGTCCCCTGAGATAATGGCAGAGCATATAGGTGCTACTACTTAGTTTCCACCATATAACATGACCCAAATGCTCTGTCATAGTAGTGCAAGGACTCCTCGCTAGCCGAGACATCGCCCAAAGGTACCAAAGATAGCAGCCCCGCAAGTTGAGATCATCAGGGGCATTGTAGTGATAGAGAAGGAGCAGCTTGATGCACAGCAGGCGAATGTGACCGAGAGCGACCCGAGTGATAGCTCTGATGATGATTATCAGCCAATTCTGTAGATGGCTCGTCGACCACACAACAGAGAGGCCAGTGGCTCTAGCTCCACTCCACCACAGCCACCACAGATAGACCCAGCTCTTCTAGCTGTACTTGAGCGGATGAGGCAGGACTAGGCACGCTAGGCACAGGAGACCGTAGCTGCACTTGCTCAGGTTCAGGCTTGATAGGGTGAGTTCTAGAGGCAGCAGCAGGCCATGCAGTAGTAGCAGCTTATGATCTAACATCAATTACTTGGCTTCATGCAGCATGTATTTACTGCTATTGGGGTTGCTCCTCAGCAGTCTACACCACAAATAGGCCAGCCTGCTGCCACCACTGCAGTGACTCTAGCTGTATAGCCTAGTGGGCTTTAGAGTTAGGGATAGCTAGCTACTCAGTTTGCTTCACCTACAGAGCAGGTGTCTCAGTGGTTTGCTTCACCAATGGCAGCTTAGGGTCCTCACTTTACTCCTATTGTTACGGGCTTCACTCCGCCTTAGAGTTCTTCAGTGTTAGTGACAGACACCCTAGTCTCTAGGAGTCTTAGTGCTACCTTCAGTGAGCTTACAGGGCAGCCTACACCTCTAGAGTTACGAGTCCCTGTCCCTACCATAGTTGCTCCTGTTACCGGGACAACGGAGATGCTCATGTCGTCTGTTGCATCATCCGAGCCACCTCAGACAGTTACTCCTACACTTGAGGTTTCAGCGACAGCGACAGTGGCAGATGTGGCTCCACTTCCTACAATGATACTACTAGAGTCACAGGTCGTGCTATTTACTGAGTAGACCCAGACCGCTTCACCTTCACTTCCAGCGATAGAGGGTCAGACCACTCAGAGTTCAGGGTTAGAGGATGATGCTGCTCAGTTCCAGATCTCTCACCGCACCTTAGCGCCCGACTTGACTACTCCTGTCCCATCGTCCGACCCTTAGGTTTTGGTGTTTGATGCCAAAGGGGGAGAGGAAGCGAGTATGTTAGATCTAGGGGGAGCATTAGATCTAGGGGGAGCGTATGATTCATTTCTTTTGGCTCTTTGTGTGTGATACTTTATGCATTCATGTTTACCTTCATGCATTGCATTACATACATGTGATGGTGATAGTTATGTGACATGTGTGCACTCTACATTGATAGTTATATGTCATGTCACTTAGTTATGCTCATTTGCTTTGCTTCTGCGTTTTACTCTGATTCAAATGAGCTTTACTTTATGTACTCATGCTTAATTCATATCTTTTGAGTACACCATGTTGGCTTGGGTCATATAAGCATGTCTAACCCCTTTGCTCTTATTGTCAAAAGCTTATATGAACCAAGCATGTTGAAAACCTCACTTATCTCTTCTACATACTCGAGGTTGTGTTGTCAACAATCACCAAAAAGGGGGAGATTGAAAGCATCTAGGCCCCTAGTTGGGTTTTGGTGATTAATGATGACACGAGATTACTATGACTAACGTGTTTTTTGCAGAGGCAATTTGAGTTAGGTCATGGTAATGGCAATTGATTAGGCAATCATGGTTGTCATGCCCCTGACGATGGAAATCATTTTGGTTTTCAAAGGATAGATGACAAGGTTAAGGACGGACTAGTTCTAAGTGTCGTTTGGTGTTGGAAAGACACTTAGAGTAGTTTAGGACTTTGTTTTTCCTTTGGCCATACTATTAAGGGGGGTATGGACTAGTAGATTGACCTAGATGAGTCTAGTGGGTTAGGTGTGGTGCACACTTGTCAAAACTAGAACTAGGTAGCTCAGGAATAGCCCTAAGATCAATTGGAGTAAACTTTATTCACATAGGATTTCGAGTTGGAAGTGAATGGAGGGTCAAATGTTGACCGAACGCTGGTCTGGTTGTGATCGGACGCAGGAGGCTGAGTCCAGTTAGTTCATTTGATCAACTGAAGTCAACGGGTACTGACCGGACGCTGAGTGAAAGTGGACCGAACGTTGGGTTCCTGCATCCGATCAACTCTAGAGAGGTTCCAGAGAGGGATTTTCTTGACCGGACGCGTCCGGTCGGTGCTGACTGGACACTGGTTAGGATCGGGTAACTGACTGGACGTTGAATTGTGAAGTCACCAGACTCTAGGTGCCAGTGTCTGGTCAACATTAGTAAAGTTCTAGAGATTGTTTTTCTTGACCGAATGCGTTCGGTCAGTACTGACCGGACGCTGGTCAGAGTGCGGTCAGAACTTAATGGCCCTTTCTGACACAGTGGCGGGGATAACTGACCGGAGCGTCCGGTCACCCCATAGAGTGATGACTCAGCCTCCAAACATTATGTTTTGAATGAGAGGGTATAAATACTTACTCCACTTGTCCAAGGGAGTTCTCTTGCCCATTTGTTCAGCTGAGAAACACCTTGAGAGTGCAAAGGAGAGCAAGACCCTAGTGTGGTGATTGAGATTTGAGAATCCAAGATTAAGGTCCTCATTAGTGAAAGGAGAGTAGCAAGTGTGCATCCACCCTTCTCATTAGGCTTGTCCTGGTCAACTGAGAGTTTGTGCTTGTTACTCTTGGTGATCGCCATCACCTAGATGGCTCGGTGGTGATTGGGAGTTTGGTGATCATCCGATGGAGCTTGTGGATGACCCAAGTCAAGTTATGAGTGGTTGTGCGTGATTCACCACGATGGAGTGTCAAAGAATCAGCCCGTAGAGAGCACTTGATCCTTGCGCCGATCAAGGGGAAGCTACACCCTTGCGCGGGTGCTCCAACGAGGACTAGTGGGGAGTGGTGACTCTCCGATACCTTAGGAAAACATCACCACGTTCATTTCCCTCTCTTTACTTTGAGCATTTACATTTGAGCAATTCATTTCATATATTTACATTCCTAGAATTGCCATGCTAGAGTAGGATTGGAACCTAGGTTGCAAAACTTTTGTGCGGTATAACAATAGAAACACATTCTAGGCACAAGGGGTGAAGTGGGGTAAGTGTAGGGCTTAATTATTGCAAAGAATTTAGAATTAGCCCAATTGACCCCCCCCCCCCTCTCTTGGGCATCTTGATCCTTTCACACCTCTCCTCCCACAGAACTAGCTTAGTCCGCACTAACTCAATAGAACGGGCCCCGCCCATTCAGGGCCTGTGGCGTGCACGTTTAACATTGTCCCGTGTCCCAGGCATCAACCCATGACGGTCCTTAATTGGCCAGAGCAAGCACCTTCCACCAATATCATGTGGCCCACCTCTCACGGGTAGCCACCACCACATGCCTATCACGTCATAACCATCATATCCATCAGAACTAGATCCGGGACACTCCATGCACCAAGTGCACCCCTCCAGGGTAAATCCTCTCACTCCGGCTAATATCACCAAAGAAACAGGTCAAGGCAAGGAATATCTTCATAACTCCTCAATCACCACCACCCACATGGGATTCAATGCTCCCATCATGCCAACCTACCATCTATCTCATGGGGAAGCCTCACGACAAACCCCGATCCACCAATCACATCACCAACCAACCATCACATCACATAACAAGGCATATATGTAATAATGATGGAAGTAAATGCAAGCAAGCAGGTAGGCAATATATAAGTGCGAGCGTGAAGCTGGGTAGTCAGGGTGAAGGGGTTTTCAATCAAGGCTCAGGCAATAGCATGCATCACATATAGTAGCAAATGAGTAAAGTAAAGTGCTAGCATTTCTACTTGCAATGCCAAATAGGTTCCTCCAAGATAAGGTGTTGCCATGACACCTATGATGTCGAGGAAGTAGTGGTACAAGTCTCTGTCAGTCGACGTCATCCACCAATAGGGTCCATCACCTTCGGGTGCGTCGCCGGATCCATCCGAGATTGAATCATCGCTATGCAAAGAAAAATACCGAGAACGGCCAACAATAAGAAGCAATAAAACCGCAACAAAACCTAACTCAACTATACTCAAGAACTGCACTAGGAGGTAGAGCAAGCTTTTAGAAAAATTATGAAACTAGTTTCATAATTTTTTTGAGCAAGGATGAATATTCAGCGAATTTTTGAAGTTGGCAAGATGCTTCGAAAATTAGATAAAAAGGAGAAGGTCTTAGGGACCGGATGGGCTAAAAAGGCTAAGCCTTTTGGTCCTCGAAATCCATCGAAGGCCTACGGCGCAAAGCCGACCCTTCAGCGGAGGTGAGCGTTGGTGTGAGGATACAACAGCAGAGGAGCGATGATGATGCGCCAAGGCTGGCCGACTAGCTAGGCTTAGTCAAGAACATGCCAGGGCTGCAGGCTCCCATCGGCGTCAGTGCTATGCACACTATTCAGACCGAGGTCATGGCGGACGGCGGAGAAAGGTGAGGCCTTAGGGCCAGATATGGCAAAGAATGCCTTTGCGTGCATGTGCTCAGGCCATGGTCAGGGCTATGAGTGCGACGGAGGGGTTAGGGGCCCGATGGTGTGGTGTGGACCGCACGCGCGCTGGCAACACCCGAACGGACTCACGATGTGGGTTCACGGTGACCACATCCACGCGCACACATATGAGGGGAGTAGGTAGCACAAAGGCCGGCAGGTGGGCAACAAAGAAGATGAGAAAAGGGAGGAGCTTGGGTACACGGAGCTCACTAGCGATCTTGGTGACATAGAGCGCGCGGTGCTGGCTGGAGGCCATGTTGAGATGGCTTGATGCAGTGATGTCAGGGCCATGACATGGTGACACGGCGATGAGGCCACTATAGAGTTGCAAGGAGAACACCGGAGGTGGGGCAGGGCATTGCTGATTAGTCATTTGGCTCTACAGCTTGCGTTCCCGAAGTGTCGGCGAGTGCCGAAGCAAGACTGTAGGAGGGATGCTGCCGGCGTCAAAGACCGAGCAGGTAAGGTGAAGCTCAATGTCGTGGAGGAAAAAGGAGGGGCCTTTGGCGAGGATGGGCTCACCACTAAGTGTGATAGATCGAGGAAGCCAGTGCACGCTGTTAGTGTTGATCTCATCCAACTCGGCCCAATGGTCGAGTCGGGCCTTGATCCAATGCCCTGATGGGGGGCATCCAACTAAACCATGGTTGGGGGGCCCCCGTCGCGTAGCACAATATAGAGGGATGTGGGGGCTAGGGCATAGAAATGAGGTTCACGACAGCCGCCATGATCCCCACTTATTGCCCTAATCCTACCGATCAAGGGAGTGCTGAAGCGGCGGGAAGTGCCACCATGCCGGACTCCACTACGTCTACTACCCCGATGCCGCTGCCACTGGATCCACCGCTGCCAGACGATGCCACCAACTGGACCTCAACATGGATGACTCATCCTCCTCCAAAGCTGATGGTCAGCCACTCCTACATCTCCCTCTCTCACTGTCTCCCTCTCTGTATCATCTTATAGGTCGAATTTGAATGAAATAGTAATAGTTTCACCCTCTAATCTACACCTAGATGATTCTAAGAATCTATCAATGGTATCAGAGCCATCGATCTAGTGTGTAGATAGTGTTAAGAGTAGCAGTGTAGAAGTAGATGAGATAGATCTGGTTCAGATCGAAAGAAGAGGGAAGAAGAGAGTTCATTGAACCCTAAAACCCTAATCGAGTGAAAACCCAAAAGAGAAGAAGGGGAAAGGGGAAGAGCTAGGAAGGCGGCTTACCTCACCGGTCCTCTACTCACCGGAGCACTCCGAGATAGACTCCATGCTGGTGAGCTCGGGGTAGTCTCAGTTTTCGGCAATTAGAAAGAAGGGATTACAATCTCGAATCAAAACCAAAAACTAAATCAGATTAATCCTAACCCTAACGAACCCTAACCCTAACTCGCGACGAGGAAGGGGAAGAGAGTGAACGGACAAGGGGGAGGAGCTCCTACCTGGGGTTCACCTGCTCTGTCTCCATCGCCGGCCATCGCATGGACACCGCATGGGTAGTCAACCCCAGCCACCGGGGTGGGAGAAGCGCCGCCGCATGGTCTCCACCTCAGGCTCAGGCCAAAGGGCACCACCATGGTGCCCCTCAATGGTGCTGCGTGCGGCTTTGGCCGCACGCGTGCGCCGGCGAGGGGTGCCATGGCAGAGCCGCCATCCCCAGCGTCGCGTCCGCCTTGAGCTCAGCTACGCTCTGTCGCTCGCAGGGCTGAGAGAGAGAAAGGGGGGAGGAGAAATGAACCTAAGGTTCTAGTGGAGGCGGCCGAGCGCCGATTTTGTTCACCCAAGATCAGCACGTGCCCGTCGATCTCAGATGGACTACGTAGATCAACTGGGCTAAATTGAGCCCAGGTGGGAGCGCGCAGCGGGCGACTTTGCTGGCCCAGGCCCAAGTTGTGTCCTGGGAGGCGCCGCGGGCGTGCATGGAGGTAGATGGGCCGTGCCGTTTTGCCGGTTGGGCTGAAAAACGGTATTGATTTGAGTCTATTTTTCCTTTTCTTTTTCCAGTAAATCTTTATTTCCTGGAAAATGATTAATGGCTCAAAGAAAATTAGTAAAGATAATTTCCCTGTGGTTAAAATTTATCAATTATCATGTTTCTGCTGCAAAGTTTAATGTTGGTTATATCTTCTTATTAAATTCGAACCAACAGGAGAATTTAATTTGAAGAGCAGTTATATTTAGTAAATTGTGATTATGTTAATCCTTTAATTAAATTGAAAGCAACGGGAAAATTAAATTAGAGGAGTAATCTGATTCGTTTATGTTAAATTATGGTATTGTCATTTTTTGACCAACGTTGATGATGACAATATTATAACGAATTTAAGTTTAAAGTTTAAATCTCTAGTAAATTTTACACCAACGTGGTGAATTTTTTAGAGAGTAGATAAGGACCAAGAAATGCTCCTGAACTAAAAGAATGTATTTTATTATTAAGTTTCCGCTACAATGAAGTTGATTATCTTCTAATTAAATTTGAACCAATTGGAGAATTTAATTTTGAAGAGTAGTTATATGGATTTCAAGTTAATTTATTAGTTTTAATGCGTCAATTCTATTTTCTGCCCAACGGTGATGTAGAATTGATGCAAAAGCATATTGTATGCTTTATTTTTAACCAATAAGATGACTCGGCTACATGCCAACGGGCTGGGATGCTGGGGTATGTGAATGAAAAGGCTTGACTCAAGCCAGTTCAGGACAGTTCTTGTTAGTTTAATAATTTTCTGATTAAATTGGAACCAACCGAAAGATTTAATTGGAAAATGAAGTATAAGTGAATGTTTTAGTCGTCATGACTAAGTTTTGTATAGATCTATCTCGCATGGGGAGAAGTTTTGGCATAGTCGTACTTATACTAGTCAATCCTGCATGGCGGGAGAAGTTTTGTGATGATTCACATGTTTTGTATCCCGCATAGCGAAAGAAGTTTGGATAGCTCTTATGCTGTCCGAGCATTGACCGTGGCACAATAGAAATGCATCATCATGGTCAATACTAACCAAAGAATAAGAAAAGATGCAAGCATGACTAACAAAAGTACAGCTAATGATAGACCTCGTTGAGTTCTTCAAGTTAAATAAGGAAAGTGTACTCCTAAACGGATCAAGAAATAACTTTGTTTACATGACACAATCATGTGAATCAAGTAAGTTATAAGTGAGTCCTCGTTCATAGGTTTTCTGAATAGTTCTCGAAATTATGGCAGTAAAATTCATGCCATATTTCGAGGGGGAGAATATTAAGATGAATTAAAAAAAATACTCTTCATTAAGAGTGAGATAAAAGATTAATTAAGAAAGATACTCTTCATTAAGAGTGAGATAAAGATTATTTAAGATGGAACCATTGGAGGAGTACAACGGTCACAACAATGAAAGTAGATAAATAGCTAAATTCCTGGATTTATTTTTAAAAAAAGTTATGACAGGAAGATAGCGTAGTCAGCCTCAAAGATGTTAAGGTGGTGCTTAAAGCGCCAAATGAGGTTTTAATAGATTAAACCCAAAATAAGATATTTGTTGATACACCAATTTTTTAGAAAAGATGGGAAGATCTGGGGGAGCATGGTATGTAGAGGTATGTAGAGACCTAAGACTTGAAGAGAAGCGGGACTATGTGCCCACTTCAGTGATTCAAAACAATGAATTTCTAAATACCTGTTGATGTTGTATGACTTATACAACACCTGTTGTTGACTCTTCGAAGAAGATGAATAATGTAAACAAGGATCTTATGATACAGGAGCATGTAGAATCAATTGCCTCTTGGCAATGAAGGGCAACAATAGCCCCATATCAAAGTGCCAGTAGCTGAGGCCCCAGAAGGTCTCAAAAAATTAGTAAACCAGATTTTCTGATGACTATGAAGTCTATGTTAGTAAAGAAATTCAAATGGAAGATGATCCCACCTCATTTGAAGAAGCCATGAGAAGCTTTTACTCGTTTAAATGGCAAGAAGCTATGGAAGTTGAAATGAATTCGATGAATACCAATGATGTTTTGGGACTTAGAAGTAATTCCTAATAGAGTCAAAACAGTAGGTTGTTAATGGGTCTACAAGATAAAATATGACTCCAAAGGGAATGTAGAAAGATATAAAGCACGACTTGTGGCAATATGCTTTACGCAAAGACATTGAATAGATTACAATGAGAGTTTTCCCTCTAGTCTTATGTAAGGATTCTTTTAGAATTATAATGGTGTTAATGGCACATTACAATTTAAAGTTACATCAAATGGATGTAAAGACGGCATTCCTCAATGGGGATTTATGTGAAAATGATTACATGGCATAACCCAAAAGATTTTGTCATAGAACAAAATAACATATGGGATGCCGCATGTAGAAATCCATTTATGGGTTAAATATAAGTCTCTAGACAGTAGTATTTGAAGTTGATGAAAACAATAAGAAAGTTTGGGTTCTAAAGAAAAATGAGAAGGACAATAGCATTTATGTGAAGTTCAAGAATGGAAAATTCATTTTCTAGATCCTATAAATAGATGACATTCTACTCACCAGTGGTGATGTTAATCTGTCATTGGAGAAGAAGTTTTGTCCTCAAGTTTCAATGTGAATGATCTTGGTGAAGCGTCATTGGTTCTAGAAATCGAAAATCACCGAGATAGAAGAAAATAGGGTATTAGGACTAACGCAAAGGCATACTTAGAAAAGATTCTAAAGAAATAAAGTATGCATGCGAGTAAACCTACACCTGCTCCTATAGTCAAGGGTAATAGATTTAGGTACTTTAAGTGTTCCAGGAACTGATATGAGACCGATCAAATGAACATGGTTCCATATGCTTCAGCTGTTGGAAGTTTGATGAGTGTACAAGTACAAGTAAGAACTTACCCTGACGTAGTTTATGTATCCAGAATATTTTGGCAGAAGTCCAGTCTAGATAAGGTTCACTGGAATAGAGTTGAGAATGTCTTGCAATTTTGCAAAGTATCATAGGCCTCATGCTGAGTAAGAAAGAACAAGTACTCTCAAATAGTTGAGGGTATAAATGTTAAGTCTTGGCGAGATATGTAGTGAAATCCACAGTAGTTGCTAACACTCGTAGTTGGAGTATTATTGTGGAAAAGCTCTAAAGAAATAGTTGTTGTGTCATCAGTGATGCACACAATAGTATAGCTTGACATGAGGCTTAAGGAACGGGCAAAAGAAGGTTAAGGGAATTTGTACCCGGATTTAATAATGGTAGACAACAACAATAACCATTTATAGTAAGTTAACTCCTAAGACAACAGGTCAAGTGTGCTGCCAAATACATTGACACTAAGTTATATGTTGTAAAGGAGAAAATCCAGAATCATTTTGAAAGCATTGAGCACATAAGTACCGAGTAAGTACTTGTGGATCTGCTTACCAAAGGTTAACCACCCAGTGTGTTCAGAGAACACACAGTCGACATGGGGTTATGAGAAAGCCTATGATTTCTGGGAAAGCCTATGATTTCTGGATAATAAGGGCCTAGTTGAGTATCTGTTTCAAAACAGAAATGTGCATTGTAGCTGTTAAATCTAATGGCAACCGACCGTGACGATGAAGCACGCTCTATGCACTTATCTGTAATGGAATGAGAAAAAGATAAAGAAAGTTGAGTTTAAGTATGAGGTGAGATCAAGGGGAAGATTGTTAGTGTTGATCTCATCCAACTCGGCCCAACGGTCGAGTTAGGCCTTGATCCAGTGCCTTGATCGGGGGCATCCAACTAAACCAAGGTTGGTGGGCCCTCGTCGCACAACATAATATAGAGGGAGGTGGGGGCCAGGGCATAGGAATGAGGTTCACGACAGCTGCATGATCCCCACTTACTACCCTAATCCTACCGATCAAGGGAGTGCTGAAGCGGCGGGAAGTAGCGCCACGTCGGACTCCACTGTATCTACTACCCTACGCCGCCACCACCGGATCCACCACCGCCGCCGGACGACGCCACCGACTGAACCTCGACATGGACGGCTCATCCTCCTCCAAAACCGATGGGGTCAGCCACTCCTACATCTCCCTCTCTCATTGTCTTCCTTTCTGTATCATGTTATAGGTCGAATTTGAATGAAACTGTAATAGTTTCACACTCTAATCTACACCTGGATGATTCTAAGAATCTATCACACGTGACTTGCTGAGGGCGCAAACAGACATGGTCATGGCTAGCTAGGGCGCAAACAGAAGTAGAGAAGGGGCGGCTCCTCTACGAAGCACAGATCACGGTGCGAAGGCCAATCTCAGTTCTCAGGCAAGGACGACAACGAAGGAAGGAAAAGGTGAGGGCTTTGGCAAGGAAAGGCTCACCGGTGGCTTCACGATGGCATTGGTGCGGTTTGGGCTCGCTGTCGTGGTGTGCAGCGATGATCCAGAGGTTGGGGCTGAACGGCTCGACGTAGACACGCAGTGAAGGCCTTGGTGCGGGGTCCGACGAGGAAGGCCGAGCGCAGGTCGTCTGCGGCGGCGAACGTGGTGACGATGAAGGTAGCCTCCCATGCGAGCAGGGGCGTGGTAACCGTTGAATCCGCAACGGCAGGGCTGGGACAGCTGCGACGAGGTTGGCGTGGAGCAGGATCGGCTTGGCGTCACGGTCGTGGTCGTGGTGCTTGCTGGTGCGCAGTGGCGATGCCG
Organism: Miscanthus floridulus; assembly: GCF_019320115.1. Taxonomy (NCBI): domain Eukaryota; kingdom Viridiplantae; phylum Streptophyta; class Magnoliopsida; order Poales; family Poaceae; genus Miscanthus; species Miscanthus floridulus. The sequence goes on along the minus strand of NC_089580.1, from coordinate 107,641,699 downwards.
TGGTCGGCACCCTCTCGGCCTCAGGGCACCATGGCCATGGCGGCCTTGGACTGGGGAAGGAGGCAGAGAGCAAGGAGGGCTCTATGGCAGCAGACAGGAGGGAGATGGCAAGGGCAAGGGCAAGGGCTAGGCCTGGCTCTTATAGCCCCGGCGCTATGGTTCGCGAGTGCAGGGAGCTTCCAGGGGACGGCGGCGATCGTCGCGGTTGCGTGCTCATAGACATGTGGCCACCATCCGTGGGACGGACAAGTGAGGGGTTCAGGAAGCTTCTAGAGGCCTCCAAAGGGGTCACGGCGCTGGTCCGTGTGGTCAAGGGCTCGTCCGCGATTTGCGGCGCGGGGCGCCACTTGGTGGGCCCCGTGCTTTCGTCAGGGGCTCAGCGTTGTGCCGCTGGCGGACGGAAGGCAGGGGAGGAGCGATGGAAAAGAGGACAGAGCGATTTGATGTGAGGAAGGAGGAGACGGCGTTATCCTGAAGGGGGTGACGGAAGGAAACGGAAATATTGGCGTCTTTGGGTGACAGGTGGGCCCGGCGTACGGCATGGCTGGCTTGCGTCCTAGAGACGGGAGGAGGCGGTTCCTTTCTTAGCTGTAGCTGACGAGCGGGCCATCCTTGTCATGCAAGAGTAGTGGCTTCGATTCCCTATGCGTGCCGCATGCGTGAGTGGAAGCAGGCGGCGCTCCTGCGTGCCGTGCTCGTTAGAGGGGAGGGAGCTGGGGCAGCTGCTGTGCTCGCGCTGGGCTAGACCGAAAGGGCACGAGCGGGACCTCTTGGTGGCTTGGTCCGGTAGAAGAGAGGCGGCGGGTTGGGCTGAACCAGAGGAGGGAGGTAGCTGGTGGCGCAGGCTTTGGGCTAGATAGGGCCCTTTGGCCAGGAGATCAAGGAGAAGGGCTTTCCTATTAAACTCTAGGGTTTTAGAAAGAGGCTACCTCCAAGCACAACAAGACAAGAACCAAATCACACATGCATCTATACTACATGTGGTGCACCAATTATTCTTAAACCCAATTTAAAGGAGATGAGAGAGAGTTAGGTTTTTGTTTTAGTAAATAATAAATCATGCTTGCGGGTTGCATGTTGAATTCGAGTGCGGTTCGAATTCAACCAAGGTTTTAATTTTCCTTAAAAACATTTTATTTGAAAACTCCTCTTGTCACGTAGGTGATCAATCTTCATGACAAGCAGTTCATTGTAAAAAGTTTTGAAGCTCAGATTTTGAATTTGGGGCCAGAAGGGAAAATATTTGACTTAAGTTTGACCTAACATTTACATGCAACACACATTCAAGTAAAAATTTTAAAAAGTTGGGATTTTTCTATTACACAGAATCACAGAATGTTACAATGGCGTCACAAGCGCGAGCTCCGACCATGGCGGCGCGGGGCGATCTCCAGCCATGGTGGTAAGGCACGGGCGAGCTCTATCGAGAAGCAGGTGACCTGGCCCTCGAATCCCCTCTGTTGCGGCCATGGATGAAGAAGAACTAGGGAAGGGGGCGGCGAAGACGAGCGGTACGCTCGCTCGTGCGGTGTGGAATGGTGAAAGAGCGGTCGGGGAAAGGGGCAGTGGGTGAGAAAGGGTAACGCTATCATCAGCGTGGAGTCCATAGATGCTCAACTCAGCCAGGCCTAGAAAAAACGGACCTTAGTTTCGTTTTCTGAGAGCCATGAGAGAGAGTGAGTTTTGCACCGCATGGGCCAGGCTCGTGACTAGGCTCAGAACATCAAAGACGGGCATTGCAGCCCACGGGCGCAGCCAGGCTCTCGAGCTATGCTATCAAACAAGCCCTTGATTCCTCGAATATACAAGTGTATAGATTTATATATGGATTATCCATTTATTAGTATTTGAATATCTATTGGAGATATATATTGAGAAATATACATCCCGTTTTCATCACTAGACAGAAATTTTTATTTTTAACATATTTTTTACGGAATTTACAAAAATATACTATGGATCAGTGAAATTACAGAAATATTGTATAATCGTTTTCCAATAAAACGACTTTGTGAAGTTGTCCAACCATTACCCAAAATTAGGAGAAATCGTCCCACCGTAGGATGAAATTTGAAGAAATTGTTTTCCCGCAAAACGAATTTAACTTCGGAAACTACAAATGGACCGACGACATTGCCAAATTCTACCAATGAACCATCCCAAATTCGAAGAAATCATCTAGTGCACAAACGATATTGCCAAATTCGTTCTACCAATGAACGACCTCTGGTTTTCTATGTTGTCAAAAAAGAGAAAATCATATCTTTTTTTTGGAAAAAAATACCTGAGCATCGTTCGGCCCACAACGAAGCACCACCGCCCCTGTGCGGCGCCCTACGGCCTCTACACTGTGCCCGCTACGCTGCAACGCCGCCCTCCCCATCTCCCGAACTGCTAGCGGCCTCCCCCTGCTGGACGCCGTGACGGAGATCGACACGAAAACGACCAAGATTGGGACGCCCGAGAACCCTGAGGTTGTCTCCAATGGATGACCCATATGGAGATCCCAACCCAAAATAGGTCGTGGATGGTAATGTATCAGCCTCCAACAGAATACTTATATGCGAGACCCATTTTGGGTTACAGCAGAGGCACTGTAACACCCTAAAATTTGCCTCTTTGAAAATAGAATTAAAATAATTTATTTATGAACTTTGTGCTCATGAAAACATAAGAAAATAAAAAATTTCATTAAATTAAAATTCATCATAAGGAGTAGCAACATGGATGTGTATACATGCCGGTGCATTTGATTTATTACGATGAGTGGCTGAATCCAAGATTCAAAATGCTTTTGAAATTAGCTTTGAAATAAAATAAAAGAAAATTTAAAAGTAAAAGGATTTAAAAAGTTGTAAAATTTATTTTTGGAAACTTGCCAAAATTTGCCCATTTTATTTGAGTTGAAAAGTATATTTGTAACTCTATTTGAATTTGTAATTGGTTCATAATTGAATTTGGTTTTGAAAACAAAATAGAAAAGGATTTGGAAAATGGAAAATCCTCTCTCCTCTCAATTTGGCCCGAAGGCCCACTCACTCTCTACCACATTTTTCCCCCTGACCCACTTGTCAGCATCGTCTTCCCCACCGTTCTTGAGCCGGACTCGAGCAAGGGAAGGAGAACCCCGCCGCCGCATGAATCCTTGGAGTTTTGGCGTGCCGCTCAAGCCTACATCCCTATAAAGCCCGAGGACCCTGCCGCGTCCCGGTTTCGCCTTTAGGACGCTCTTAGCACTAGCTCCACGCCTTCCGCCAATCGGGATCTCGTCGAGCCACAACCCTAGCTCATCGTCGTTCATACCGCCGAGCCGTGTGTTGCCTCCATCCGCTTCACGCCACTGTGACCTACCTTGGTGAGTTCGCCATCGTCTCGTCTTGCTCCCCATGCTTTTTCTGTGACCAATGAAGGCCTGAGTCGCCGATTCCACGAGTTTCAGCGAAGTGCTCACCATCAGCCATGGCGCCACTGCCTCCTGTCTTTGTTCCAGCCGGCCACCGCCTCACTCCCTCCCTCCTATTTAATCTCCACCGTTCATCTCAGATCTAGCGGCCGAGATCGGCCGATACCCCTTCGTCATGGCATTTTTGCATAAGAGCCCCTAGGTTTCTTTAAAATTCTAGCCGTTGTCCTCATCCCGATTCAAAATACACTTTTGCCTGCAACTTTGCTAAAGAGCCCCTGCAGTTTTGCATAATCAACCCACCGTCCTGGTAGTTCAAAAGTAATTAAAAATATGCCCCTAGTTTTTATGTTTTGACCCCTATGTTTTTCCAAAAATGATGACCGGTCCACAGGACTATTTTAATTTCAAGGCAAGTATAGCATGGGATCTTTCTTGATTCTCCTATACACCTTTAATCATTTAATTCATACTACATGTGTCTACCTTGACTATCACTAAGGATTTCCTAGTACTTTATTACCTTGTACCTTGTTACCTATGGGGTATTGCATTGGGTAGTATGATGTTAGTGCTCAACTACAACCATGATCTTGTAACTTGACTAATGTAATATGCAATAAACACTAAAAGATGTTTTTTAGCAACATGGAATCAGGGGGCTAGAGCATTGGGCTGTTTTTATGGTGCTCTAGATTCCTCTCCCTAAGGACTTATCTGTAAGTGATCATCTGGGACTTACAATATATCTGTGATGGCTACATGGCTTTGGCTTTAGCTCAGTATGAGGACCTTTTCTAACTTGTTAGTGGTTACCTTTATTGGCGTAAGAATGGCTTGACGAATCGTGTATAGTGCGGCGTTTGTCCCCTTGTGTATAGGCTATCGGGAAGGGGGCTCTATATCTGTTTGCCGAGTGAATCTAATGGCCCTAACTTGTTAGACAACCCTTTGATAGGCTTCATAGTGAACCCTGCCGACCTTCCTTGGTAGTGGGTCAAAAGGCTAATCACCTCAGGCGAAAGGGCAATAAAAGTGTACAACCTCTGTAGATTGTAAAACTGGTATATCAGCCGTGCTCATGGTCACGAGTGGCCTTGGAACCCTTACGGAATAGATGATGAACACTGATGATACTGATGATGAACGTGCTCACTAATGATTACTGTTTATGCTATTCATTATTCATGTTTAGCTGATCATGTGTTTATATGGGCTTGTGAATAAACTTGTTGCCACCCAATTGCTAAAAGAAGACTCATTAAAAGCTAATCGCAGTTAAACCAGTGTCAGCCTTTTGAGAAACTTATTGCCCCATATTGCTAAAATTATGACTCATTAAAAGCTAATCGTAGTTAACCAGTGTCACCCTTTTGAGCCTCATAAACCCCATGTTATATTTGTTGAGTACGACATGTACTTACTCTTGCTTTATTTTTTCAATTATTTGGATAAAAATCCCGGATGGGTACAAGATTGCTAGAGTTTGGAGGAATTAGGCTTGTGATCAACCAGTCAGTTGTCCCTATGTAATTGGAGTCTTCACCCAATGATCGGAGTTGTCTTTCCGCTGTCTACTGTCTAAGGTTATATCCTTTATACTAAGTACGTTATGTATTGAGCATTGTCTTTCGATATTACCCTTACTTGTAGCTATATGTGAGATTTGACTTCCTAGGCTCACATATGGTGCGTATCTTGTTTTGTTTTTAAAAACAGGTGCTACAAAGTGGTATCACAGCAATGCTAACTATAGGATACAAGCCTAGTTAGAACTGGACATTTTAGCATGCTTTCATCTCTGCTTAGTTCTTGCTTTCTCTCCAACCTTGTTATTTGCTAAAAGTTATGCTCACTTCGGCCTCTATTCTGTTATGAAAGCCTTGTCTCTATTTTGAATCCTCTCTCTTCATCTAAATAGATGGGTCGTAATGAGGAGACCACTGGCATCAAAGGTCAGGAGGACCAGGCTATGTTGTCCTTGATTCCGTTTGACAAGGAGAAGCTTTTAGCTATGAAACAACATGTATTAGAAGAAATGACTCAACATCAGAGTTCTCAACAGTGCTTGCCATAGGGTCAAATCAACATACCAAAGGGACCAGTGAAGAGACAAGTGGTAGAAGCTTGGAAGAAAATAAAGTCCAATGAAGGTGCTGGTAGTAAGATGCTTGGAAGTCAGTGTCAATGTCAATGCTACAAGCATTATGGTTTTCCCTATCTTTAGAACAAGTTTAGTAAGAGGGAAGTCAAGGTGACCCCGTGTTGTGAAGCCAATGTGGATAAGAAGAAGAAGGCAAACTCACTGGAACCAGTATTGGGGAGTGACCAACATTTGAGTTCTACTACATTGTCACATCCAGCTCTAATCCCTGGTCGGATAAACTCAGGCTCTAAAGAGTCAGAAGTTTCTCAAGCTAAGATTACTCCACTCTTTCCACATGAGGTATGCATAGATGGGTGGACGATCACCTATAAGGAGTTTCAACCCCAAAAGATCAAGCGAGCTAGAAAGCGGTCTAGTCAAACAAAGATGAACCTTCCGAGTCAGCAAGCTGACAACACACTAAGCAACAATTCTGTGGAGTACGACATTACAAAAGATCCAGCTAAGATCGTGTGTTATCATTGCCAACAAGAAGGACGTTATGCTAAATTTTTCCCACAGAAGAATCAACAAATACACCATGGAAGTGGCCAGAGTCAAATCACTACAGAGTTGCCACCAGTAAGTGTTAGTGATGCCCAACCCAAAAAAAACATTTGATGAGGATGATGAATGAAGGAGTCATGACGAACTGTCTAAGATCAACAAAGTGGAAGATGTGTTACCCTCGCTGTCATGCAAGGGATGCTACCCTAGATGCCCTTGCAGCCACACCTTGGTTAAGGAATAGGAGTTTATGTCCTTTATGTAATAAAAACGATAGTATCGCAAGTTGAGTCAATGATTGAGTTGTGCACATTTATTGCTTTGTTGATTTCTCATTATGCTTATGCTTGTTTGGAATCTTTATAATGATTGCAATGATCTTGTTGGGTGTTCCCACAATTTCATTTAGTTTATAGGCCTAAGGTATAAGGATTAATGTAATAAATAGTTGGGTTATGGTTTTCTTTTGTTTTCCCTATCCTGCCTTTTGGAGCAGTCTGCCCACTTCGGCTTATATCTCTGGTTTTGGACGATAAAAAATCATGAGAAAGTTTTGGATAATAGTAGACTTCGATATCTTTCCGTGACCACAAGAATCACCCTAATAGCTATGTTGGTTATGGAGTTATGAAAATCACAAGACGATGGACCTATGCTGTCTAAAACCTAGAGCACTTTCTGTTGTGCACTGTTTTCGACTACATGAACTGTGGAATTTAGAAAAGTGTTCTATAAGGAAGTTGTGGAGAATTTGATAATCTTTAGAACGGTATAAGCTACAACTTCATTGGATTAAAAGAACAGGAGTTATAGCTGTTTTACTGCACTGCTGTTTTTCTGCTCGCAAGGAATTTTAGATTTCTTGTTCTTGCCCATACACAAGATCATCATTGGGATGTCAGAATGTCTTGATACAAATTAGCTCATCTGGAAGAAGGTGCAAGCTACCCTTCTTGTGTCCCCTAGTCGATCTTTTCTTAAGGGGGGTAGCCAAGTTGAAGAATTTGCAAGATGAAGTTTCATACATTCTAGTTATTTATTTGGAAGCATCGATTATCTCTGTGATGGTTGTTACCAAGAGAAGGTGCTTTTTGTGTCCGGCCAACTCCAGGGCACAGCACAAGATTGGTGGGAGTCTTACCAGTATGGACGTCCCAACAATGTTGGACAGATCACTTGGAAGGAGTTTAGCGAGAGCTTTAGGTCATACCACATTCCCATATGTGTGGTAGAACTCAAGCAAGATGAGTTCCTCAACTTGAAGCAAGGATCGATGACTATATGTGAGGATCATGACATGTTCACTCAATTGTCCCGCTATGCTCTAAGAGAGGTGTATGATGCTAAGAAGCAAAAATGCTTTTTCAAAGGACTAAATGATGATTTGCAACTACAGCTGATGACCGTGGTGTATGCTGACTATCAGACGTTGGTGGACAGAGCAAATGTAATTGAGAACAAGCGTCAAGAGATGAAAGAGAAGAAGAGAAAGTTTGACGTTCAGCGCCAGTTAAGAAACACTTGTCTTCATTTTGCTACACAACCAGAATATCAGTCACATCCTATGAATCTACTTGGGAGTACAGATCAGGATCAAGATCAGCAACCTAATAATGAAGTGCAACATTTTCGTTCTCAAGAGCCACGTCTGTCATCTCCCACTATCACCTTGATGACGACAAATACTTCTACTAGTGAGGAAGATTATGATTGTGGTGAAATTGAACACTATAAGAATGATTGTGTTGGGAAGTTTGCTGAGAGTAATCAAAGCCAGAACAGAATGTCCATAAGAGGCAAGTGCAAGGAAATAAGTTAAAGCGAAAATGCATTCAAGGCATATTGAACAATGTGGATATGATTACCACTCATGGAGCTAAGGAGGTTTATCCAAGATCGTTAGGGTATTGATAGTGTTGCTAGAGAAGGTTTAAGTTCAGATCAAGAGACCTCAACTAAGTACTTGAAGGAGTAAAAAAAGAGAGGTTGAAGTAAAACCTAAGTATTAGCTTTGCTATATCCGGACAAGGGCTTTATATCCACTAGAATGCACCCTGTCAAGGTGTGGGATGTGTCCTTATGCAAGAAAAAAAATTAAAGGCTTATGCAAGAAAACATGAGATGGAACATCTGGCATATGATCTGGAGTTATTCATTGTGGAGCATGAGGTACTAACTACTTGGGCATAACAAGTGACATCTAGGAGGATCACAAGAATCTACAGGACATCTTCACTAAGTTGGTCTTGAGCTTGTGTTATCCTCGTTGGAATGAAATTGATTATAACTTGGAAAAGTGCTATCACTTCAAGGAGCAAAGTCATGGCCAATGCCCTTAGCAACGGAGAGTTGTGCTAAGAAGGTTCGGGTGACACCAAGAACTAAGAATTGTATTCCAAGTTCGAGCAACTTAATTAGAATCCTTAATATTTTAAAGATTGATAGTAGAATCTCCTTCTGACCAAGACAATCGTAAGGCTCCATTGGAAGGTGGATATTTTAAGAAAGAGAATTGATAGTATGGACTAAAAAGGAAAGGTGGCCTAGTGATTGAAGTTACCTAGGCATGGTCTAAAGAATCTGTCAGAATCTTGGAATCGGTTGGGCAAGTTATTTGGAGTAAGGTCATCAGGTATGCAAAGTAAAGTGGGATCCTTGTCAAGACGATGGAACTACACGAGAAAGTAAAGAAGAATCCAAAGACGGAGTATCCCTATCTCCTAGTCAACGTCTTCTGAATCTCGGGGACGAGATACATCTTAAGGGGGGTAGAATTAGAACACCCTAAAATTTGCCTCTTTGAAAATAGAATTAAAATGATTTATTTATGAATTTTGTACTCATAAAAACATAGGAAAATAAAAATTTTCATTAAATTAAAATTCATCATAAGGAGTAGCAACATGGATGTGCATACATGCCGGTACCTTTGATTTATTGCAATGAGTGGTTGAATCCAAGATTCAAAATGCTTTTGAAATTGTCATTGAAATAAAATAAAAGAAAATTTGAAAATAAAGGGATTTAAAAAGTTGTAAAAATTATTTTTGGAAACTTGCCAAAATTTGCCCATTTTATTTGAGTTGAAAAGTATATTTGTAACTCTATTTGAATTTGTAATTGGTTCATAATTGAATTTGGTTTTGAAAACAAAATAGAAAAGGATTTGGAAAATAGAAAATCCTCTCTCCTCTCAATTTGGCCCGAAGGCCCACTCACTCTCTTCCTCATTTCCCCCCCGGCCCACTTCTCATTTTTTTTCTTCTTCTCCCCTCCCTTCTAGCCTAGAAGCACAGCAGCCAAGCCGGCCATGCTTCCCTGCATGGCCCATCTCCTTCTCTTCCCTCACGAAGCCCAGTAGTGCCGCGTCGCCCGCTCCCACTCCCGGCGGCCCATCCGCTCCTTTTCTCCTTCTTCTGTAGGCGGCCCAACTCCGATTCGCTGCTCAAGAAGTAGGCCACACCCATGCTCTCTCTCTCTCTCTCTGATAGCCGCCCTCTCTCCTACTTACGCTGACATGCTAGGCCCACTTGTCAATGCTGTCTTCCCCACCGTGCTCGAGCCAGACTCGAGCAAGGGAAGGAGAACCCCACCGCCGCCTGAATCCTTAGAGTTTTGGCGTGCCGCTCACGCCTATGCCCCTATAAAGCCCGAGGGCCCTGCCGCATCCCGATTTCGCTTCTAGACCGCTCTTAGCCCTAGCTCCGCGCCTTTCGCCGATCGGGATCCCACCGAGCCGCAACCCTAGCTCATCATCGTTTGTCCCGCTGAGCCGTGCGCCGCCTCCATCCACTCTACATCGCTATGACCTACCTTGGTGAGTTCGTCATCGTCTCCTCTTGCTCCCCATGCTATTTCCGTGACCAATGAAGGCCCGAGTCATCGATCCGATGAGTTTCGGCGAAGTGCTCGCTACCGGCCATGGCACCACCGCCTCCTGTCTCTGTTCCGGCTAGCTGCCGCCTCACTCACTCCCTCCTATTTAATCTCTGTCGTTCATCTCAAATCTAGTAGTCGAGATTGGCCGATACCCCTTTGTCATGGTGTTTTTGCATAAGAACCCCTAGGGTTCTTTAAAATTCTGGCCGATGTCTTCGTCCCGATTCAAAATACACTTTCGCCTGCAACTTTGCTAAAGAGCCCCTGCAGTTTCGCGTAATCAACCCGTCGTCTTGGGTAGTTCAAAAGTAATTAAAAATATGCCCCTAGTTTTTATGTTTTGACCCCTGTATTTTTCCAAAAATGATGCCCGGTCCACAGGACGGTTTTAATTTGGTTTTTAATTATTTTTAATACAAAATTGATTTTCAAATATTTACGAAGTTGCCACTACATTCTAAAGGCCATATCTTCTCTGTTTTAACTCCGATTTGATCCGTTCAACTTGCGTTAGGTTCATAATTCCATAATCTACATGTTCATACTACTGTTAAATATATTTTCAACTTTTGAAATTCGAGGTTAGATTTAATTTATTATTTTATTAGAGGAAATCTTGTTTAATTCATAACTTTTTCGTTATAGCTCCGATTAGAGTGCTTTTCGCGTCTAAGTGTTCATAGCGAGACGTAGATTCATTTTACAAACTTTTTATCTTTATTTTATGTTTGGTGTACTATTCTAATTTAGATCTATTGTTTGCTTCGTGTATGATTGCATGGGTGCTTGTGTGGTGCTCTATGATCATGTCCAGTCGGTGAGCTATACGTGGTGAATCAAGAAGTAGATCTTTGAAGGTTTGGACTAGAAGAAGGATCTAAGATTAAGGCAAGTATAGCATGGGATCTTCCTTGATTGTCCTATACACCTTTAATCATTTAATTCATAATGCATGTGTCTACCTTGACTACCACTAAAGATTTCCTAGTACTTTGTCACCTTGTACCTTGTTACTTATGGGGTATTGCATTGGGTAGTATGATGCTAGTGCTCAACTACAACCATAATCTTATAACTTGACTAATGTAATATGCAATAAACACTAAAAGATGCTTTTTAGCAACATGGAATCAGGGGTCTAGAGCATTGGGCTGTTTTTATGGTGCTCTAGATTCCTCTCCCTAAGTACTTATCTGTAAGTGATCATCTAAGACTTACAGTACAGCTGTGAGGGCTACATGGCTCTAGCTTTAGCTCAGTATGAGGATCTTTTCTAGCTTGTTAGTGGTTACCTTTATTGGCGTAAGAATGGCTTGAGGAATTGGGTATAGTACGGCCTCTGTCCCCTTGTGTATAAGTTGCGCATCATTGTGCTATCGAGAAGGGAGGCTCTACATCTGTTTGCCGAGTGAATCTAATGGCCCTAACTTGTGAGACGAACCTTTGAAAGGCTTTATAGTGAACCCTACCGACCTTCCTTCTTAGTGGGTCAAGAGGCTGATCACCTAGGGTGAAAGGTCAAATCATGACTCACAGTGAAAGTGTACAACCTCTGTAGAGTGTAAAACTGGTATATCAGCCATGCTCACGGTCACGAGCGGCCTTGGAACCCTTACAGAATAGATGATAAACACTGATGATACTGATGATGAAGGTGCTCACTAATGATTACTGTTTATACTATTCATTATTCATGTTTACCTGATCATGTGTTTATATGGGCTTGTGAATAAACTTGTTGCCACCCAATTGCTAAAAGATGACTCATTAAAAGTTAATCGTAGTTAAACCAGTATCAGCCTTTTGAGAAACTTGTTGCCCCCATATTGTTAAAATCATGACTCATTAAAAGCTAATCGCAGTTAACCAGTGTTAGCCTTTTGAGCCTAATGAACCCCATGCTATATTGGTTGAGTACGACATGTACTTACTCTTGCTTTATTTTTTCAATTATTTGGATAAAAATCCTGAATTGATACCAGATTGCTAGAGTTTGGAGGAATTAGGCTTGTGATCAACCAGTCAGTTGTACCTGTGGAATTGGAGTCTTCACCCGATGATCAGAATTGTTTTCCGCTGTTTGCTGTCTAAGGTTATATCCTTTATACTAAGTATGTTATATATTGAGCATTGTCTTTCGATATTACCCTTATTTGTAGCTATATGTGAGATTTGACTACATAGGCTCACATATGGTGCGTATCTGGTTTTGTTCTTAAAACCGGGTGCTACAGGCATAACCTAAATATGAGTATCCTCTCTCCTAGAGACTCATTTGCAGAAAGGGTTCTCTTTTGGGTCCTGTTGTTGGAGAAGACCAAAAATTGATATTGAACCATTTACCTGTAGCGCTACCCAAACATGAAATGGATCTTGTATTTTAGGTGATGTTGTTAGAGATAGTTTGAGACAGGTGTCCAGGTGCTGGCCTTTTATCCGCTCAAAGTCCACAAGAAATTGATATTCACTACTATAGAATCAATTTTTAGGGGCGGCTCATAACCATTTGTAGGGGCGGTTTGGCTAGCCGCCCCTACCGAACCGTCTCTACAAATCATGCATTTGTAGGGGCGGTTCCCAGGCCGCCCCTACAAATCGATATGTAGGGGCGGCTCGTATTACCAGCTGCCCCTACAAATCGATCTGTAGGGGTGGCTGTAGTACCAGCCGCCCCTACAAATCCATCTGTAGGGGCGGCTGTAGTACCAGCTGCCCCTACAAACAGGTATTTGTAGGGGCGGTTCAATCTAGAACTGCCCCTACAGTACGTTTTCCCGCCAAAAAATTCAAATTTATAATTCAAAATCTCGTTGCTGAACGTTTCGAACCGCGTTCGCGTTGCCGAACGCCCCGCGACCAACGTTCTAAACCACGTTCACGTTGCCGAATGCCCCACGACCAGCGTTCGCGTTGCCAAACGCCCCGCGACCAACGTTCCGAACCGTGTTCTCGTTGCCGAACGCCCCGCGACCGCGACTACAAGCACAAGAGTATTCTATAAACTACAATTACAAGTCCAATTCACAAGAATATATACAATCCATCATTAAATATGCAAATTCCATACACATTGTTATCAATGTCCTAAAGCTAGCCTTTTAGTCTCACGAAGGTGTTGATACTGAGGATTTGTACCTAACTCAGACTCTCGGTCATGGTAGGCGCCTCTGACGTGTACAATCTGGTCCAATATGAAGTTGCAAAGGTCGCCGATGAGCTCTAAGAGTTGGTCATCCTTGTATGGGTCTCTTTTCATTCCTTTCTCTTCTCTCCACTACAAGAGAACAAGTTTCGGTTTAGTATTTCATACCATGTACGAAGTTTTTATACTATGGGTGAAGAGGTTCAAACTTACCCTTAAGGGGTGTCTCCTGTAGGCACCGGTGTTACTCATCATAGAACATATATAGTATCCACAATGTACACTCCCAGGCTTCTGCTTGGGGCACTGTGTGTTTTGCATATGAAAATGTTAAGTAATGCTTTTGACAACCATGTAACGGAGTACTAAAGAAGTAAGTTACACTTACCGCACATAGTGTTTTTAGAGCCAGCTTTTCTTTCCTTGCTGGATCATGCCTTCCATGATGATTAGTGACATAGGACCTAAATGCCCTGTTCGAATTATTTTAGCAAATACAACTTGTTAGTATCCAAAAGTGAATGTTACAAGTATGTATACAAACATATAAGCTAATGAGGATTGTCGATATGTATACGTCTTGAGAATCGATATAAAGTCTTTGTATGTCACCGTGTCCCTATCTAATGAATCAAAGATCCATGCCATGCTCCTCCCGACATCGACGGCTATACAAATCCAGTGGTTGCTGCATGGATTTAATCATAAAACTAGATAAACTCTTTTGCATCGAATAAAATATATCGAACAAAGCTTTAAGTATAGAGTTGAACTTACTCGAAGTTGTATGGTAGGCATATAGTAGAGTGTTGTTGGAGATTTTTGAAAGCCAGGGCAATGTATGCCGCAACCTTAAGGGACTCTTCCCTTAGTTTCGCCGTACGGATGCGCTATTTCTCCTGAAGAGTCTTTGCAGCAGCTAGCTCTTTGGCATCCAGTGTCCACCATTTAGGGTAATTAAAATTTGTTTGGGCTATAGCTTCAGGGTCTACATACCCGGCTTTCACACTTGGCATTTGTTTGACAATGTGCACTTGCATTCTACAAATCACGGCGTGGGTTAGTTACAACAAAATTCAAAGATTACATTCATATCATATCGAGAGGACAAGGACTTATAGGCACCACGTGCGAATTAGATTCATCTCCATTTCTCCCAGGTGAAAGCATGTGTGCATGTCATCGAAGTCAAAGACATTTTTCCCGGCTAGGCTTCCAAATGTGTCGGTGGGGAAGAATGCTTATATGAGATCTATGCTCGTTGGGAGAACACGCAAGTACCAATCATGGAACCTTCTCATTCCAAGTGGTAGGCACTGGATGTCCTAGTTTGGTAGGAAGGGCTTGCCTCTTTCATATGTTTTTGGGCAATCCTTTGACCATTCGATGGCATCAACATTTGGATATTGCTTTGCAATTTGGTGGAGTTTGCTAGTGACGGCCTCCTCAGAACCCCGTGATGGGACTTTTTTAACTTGGTTCTCAGGCTTGAACTGGTCATGGGAATACCACTTGGACACCGACAAGACATCTTTGATCAGAACATAAACTGGCCTTATGTTGATTGGAATCTTCTTTCGAAGTTCCCAATCAGGCACGTCCTCATCTTCTTGTGCATCACCTTCTTCAGGAGGCACTCGTTCATGTATCGGCTATGCTTGTTGAGAAGACAGTGGCATCTCATCATGCACTTGCTCGGTACGAGCTAGAGAAGGTTGTGGCATCTCATCAAGCACATGCTCGCTAGGAGGTGGGGAAGAATGTGGCATCTCATAAATGTGATGGTCACGAGATGGTGAAAATATCTCCCCAACCTCAACAACTCACTCCAAATTTGGGAGATGGGGAGGCGGCAAAGAAGTAGTCAATATAATGTCCTGTTTGTGCTAGAGGATGAACTGCCCCATAACGTCTCCGAGTAACACCAGCCCCTCAGGAGTTGCGTAGTCTATCCTCCACTGCATGAACTCGGGCTTCACTGTATGCACCTCGACCCTAGTGTAGTCCGGCGGTATCTTATTATTGTGGTGAAAGCCACCGGGAGGATGTGCCACACCCGTTGCCACCTCCATCACAGTGTTCTGCCGGCCGCAAAGAAACACCAAGGTGCAACTAGTTGGTTCCCGTATGTGATTGATGGGGGTTGTGGCTGCAGTGGAACCTTGGCTGCTAGGAACTTTCAGAGGGTTGCCAACTAATGCCAGTTCTCCCGGTAGCATCACTAATATCCATGGCTCTGTAGACAATCCTTGCTCCTCCAGCGCCTTCGCAACTTGAGCCTTCACTTGGAGCTCAAGACTAGTCTCCCGGTCTCTACCTTGTTTCTTGTACATGTGCCTGTCCTCTTCGAATCCTTGCTTCCAGGTCGTCCTTTTCCCTAGCCCCCTGGTGTGGCCTATGTGCTCCTTGTTTCCCAAGCCAAGGCTAAGCTCGTCCCTCTCTCTAGAAGGATTGAATGAGCCCTTCTCCTTGTCTTCGGCATATTTCAGTATCCTTGATACTGCCTCTTGGGTCTCCGGCTTATCAAACTTAAGATTACTGCCGGATGATTCTATACTCCTTGCATATATCTAATTCCTTGAGCGTACCTTCAAATTCGTCACATCGATATTCCCAGCAGCTGCGGCCTCTTCGTCCATCTTCCTAAACTGCTCTTCCTTGGCATAGTAGCCACCGGGGCCTAGATGATGGTGGTGTTTGTTTCTCTTCGCTAGCTCAGTGTTACGGGCACTGAGCTCCAATGCCTCCGGTGAAGTCTTCTGAGCCACGAGCTCCTCCCATTGACTAGGAGTTATTTTGCCGAACTCATTGAAGGGAGTTAACCCCTTTTGGATATACTTCGTGTTGAGCTCTGACCTCCAACGTCGGAATGACTCTCCCATCATCCTGAAAGCATTTTTTTACCAGTTCGTGCTTACCCTTCGGAAATCTAAAATTGAGCTTTAGCTGCCTATCCCATAGTGCATTCTTTGTGTTCTCTGGTACCTCTTTCTAGTTAGGGATTGCTGGGTTCAATTTATCTCTTACTAGGGCCCCGATCGCATTATAGAATCATCCTCTTAATTCCTTTGGCTCAAGGATCTCCCCTGCTGGCCCGACCTCCGTTATCACATAGCATGCCTTATCTAGATATAGATTTCCTTTTCTATCCCCTCATTTCCTCTTAGGCTTGGTAGTCGTGGTTGTGTCTTGAGGTTGTGGAGCAGAGGCATCATGATCCATCCCTGTGGCTGTTGCCTCTGCTCTCCTTTCCTCTACTCCGTCTTGTCCAGCGAGATGTCGTGGACGTCGACGTCGTCTTTTCTGAGTTTCAAGAGGGACCTGTATATATGACAGGTCAAAGTGTTAGCAGAGGTAACACAGCCAAAGCTTTAGCAAAATTTACAAGCTAAGGCTTTTTCCCTACCTCCTCATTCGGGTTAAAATCCTTGTCCAAATCTTCCTCCATTGGCCTCCTTCTAGCTTCATGTGGGAAAGGGTCCTCGGGACTTTCATATCCCTCTTCTGAGTCATCATCATCATCATCCTCTTCTTCTTCACCTTCAGTAGCCTCTCCTTCGGGGCCTTTCTCCTCGTCACACTACTCCTGAGTAAGCATCACTTCTAGATCCTTTTCTACCTCATTATCGAACTGTTCCTGAGTAAGCTGGTCCTCTAGTGCTTGCTCCTCAAGGGTTGGCTGCTCATCATGCTCGGGGCATCGGGCTGCACTATCTGGTGTCCGCGACATTAATTTGTGCTTTGTTCTAATAGATGCAAGAAAGTGTGCTTTAGGTACGCGAGAAGGTATAAGAAATAAAAAAGGTCTATAAAACAAAGTAGTCCTATAAAACAACAATATGTCAAAAAACGAGAAGTAGCAGTAGTAGAGGCCTCAGAAACATGTCAATCATCATCTGATCTTGAACTTGGAGCATCAAGGCATCATAACAAAGAAGAGAGGAGAAGGTAATGTAGGGGCGGCTGCTAATGATGCCAAGTTCCTCACAAGTTCTTGATCATCAGCTCATATTCCATATAATGTATGGACTTGGACAATTTCATCATCGACAAAACAAAGGAGAGGAGAGGAGAGGGGAGATTTGGCAAAAAAAAAAGCAACAGCTGCTTAACAAACATAGTGCAGCAGTTGATGGCAAAAGACAGGACAATAAGTCCTAGGCGAGTCCTAGGAGATTTGCAAAAAAAGCAACAGCAGCCAATAGTTAGTAGCTAGAAGTAGCAAGTAGTAGTAAGTAGAAAGTAGTAGAGTAGAGTAAGTGTAGCAGTAGAGTGGTAGTAGTAGAGTAAGAGCACCGGCCACTTAGGAGTAGCAAGTAGTAAGAGGAGTAGTAGGAGTAGTAAGAGGAGTAGTAGTAGGAGTAGTAAGAGGAGGAGTAGGAGTAGTAAGAGAGGTGAGGAGAATAGAGAAGAGAGGTGAGTAGAAGGGAGAAGAGAGAAGAGAAATATAGTAATAGTAGAAACTAATCAAAGATTATTTCATCATATATAGAAGGCTAGGAGGTTACATAGATGTCTAATTCGTTCATGGAGTGACAAACATTCGTTAGAGGAAAGATGGACTATGACAACTTGTAGTAAAGTGCCATTGGAACACAGTAGTTTAAGTCACAGACTACACAGAGGTTCAGGAGAACAGGGAGAAGCATGAGAGGTGAGAGGTAGTAGTAGAGTAGAGAGTAGTATAGTAGTAGTAGAGTAGAGAGTAGTTCAGTAGTAGTAGAACAGTAGTATAGCAGGAGTAGTACACGAGCAGAGCCACTTTGTAGTGCAGTTGAGAGTAGTAGAGGAGTAGTAGGATAGTAGTATAGCAGGAGCCACTTAGTAGTATAGGGAAGAGGGCAGAGCAGGGGCAGCTGGTGTATCACCAGCCGCCCCTACAGTAGTATAGGGAAGACTTAATTCAGATTTGATGTATCTATTTGTAGTTTATTAAGTCAAACTGGTATTAGTAAATTGATAGCTATAGATTGAACTGAACATAATCTCTTATGGGTCCTAGATCAGAATAGAGGCAACTTGCAGCTAGTGGCAGTAGTGGTGGAGGACTGAATAAAATGAAGGAATGGCAAAACTGATAACATAGACAATGGAAGATCCAAAGTCAAAGTAGTGCATACACATGCAACACACAGTTACGTGCTAAGTATGGGCAGCAGTAGGTTGCAAGCGAGGTAGCACGAGATTAGTGCCCAGAGGCTTTGATTTAAGCCCTGATATAGAAGAGAAGATGCATTTGTGTAGTTATAGATTATAGATCAGTGTCAAAGTAGTGCATACACATGCAACACACAGTTACATGCAAAACTGATAACATAATCTAGGAAAAACACTACAACAACTAATAAGATCAAAATTGGAAAGCCAAAATTTAGATTCATAAAGTTATAGTACATAGGTTGCGATAAGAGCTCACATAACTAAAACTAATTTATCAACTAAACACATATTAAAGGCATGAGTGTGCTATGCAAAGTGGAAAGACTATAAAATGGATGAAAAACATAGATTACAGTATATTATATTAGAAAACAAACAAAGAGAGATCAAAGATAGCAGTTTTAGTTAGATGACGATCAAAATTTTATTTATGAACTTCTAATATTAATATCTTCTAAGATTCTAGCCCTCATACGAGTAGGGTTTGGTGGACTAGTGATAATAAAATAGCCATATCAAATCCTTGCAATACTTTTCTTGGCATCATCAAATCCTAATAGCTCCTCCAATTGCTAAAAAGTGACCACTATGGTTAAGCTTTATGAGACTACATAATCTGTTAGTGATACTCACGAGTTGGAAAATATAATAAATAAAAACATCTAGACCCTACCATTTAACGTCCTTAGAAAATAGAGAAACCCTATACAAAACAGAGAAACACTTATATAGGGAGATGCACTATACATGACCTTTCCTTCTGAAAAGCAAAGATTTAGCAATTAAATTTGTAAACTAACATGACCTGAATATTTAATATCAATTCTGTCACTCTCTTCTCCTCCACTTGGGGAAAACATAGTGATAGAGTAGCAGGAATGTCCATATATATATATATATATATATATATATATATATATATATATATATATATATATATATCACATTTTTATGTCCACACAATTAGTTTTCATTCCTTTTGTTCTAATTATAATTTACTTTAGAATTTTCCAATATTCAAATTTTATAACTTCGATCAAGTTTTTATAAAAATATAGTAACATCTACAAGTTTAATTTCCACTATCCAGTCTAAATGGTGGTGGATCAGCAACAGGAGTTGATTGGATTAGTGGTTATGTGTCTTTTTCCTTGCTAAAACACATGGATTGTGAAAAGTCAAGGAAAGAATAAAACAATGGTGGCTAACTGGCTACTCTACTCAAAACAGCCATGCAATACAATCTACACAAACACAAGGGGTAGATCACAAAGGGCATGGAGCTCCAGTAATCAGACCCTATACATGCTACATATTGGACATAGTTGAAGTACCCTGAAGCAAATGAGAGTCTCAATAATCGTATTCAATATATATGCCCCAACGAAATATAGCTCAATGTAAGTGAGGCATGCTAATCTAACAACCAAAAGTAGTACAGTGGATAATATTATCATAGACAGCACAACAAACTAAAAGAAAGCAGTGAGGATGCCCAGAGCACAAAAGTCGTATTATCTTCATGATGGCCTTCTCCAAAATTATCATAGGGGGCAACCAACACAAGCAAGCCATGCCAAACCCTAGTAATAAAACCCGTGAAATCGACAGCTAAAAGAAGGGGTTGGGCTTACCTACAGAAGACGGTGGCGATGCGTGGGGGCTCACCTGCATGGCTTGTGGCAAGCGGGGTTGAGCTCGCCCGTGCGACGCGCGGGGCCCAGGGGTGGCACGGGAGGCCGGGCGCCGGAGCCTGTGTCGTCGGTGCGCGGGGGCAGGGGCGCTGAGAGCGTGCGTCGTCGGTGTGCGGGGGGGGGGGGGGACGTCGGGGGCCAGGCACGGGGCGCCGGGAGCCTGCATCGTCAGCGCACGGGGGCCGGCGGCGGGGGCCAGGTGTAAGCGGGCGCAGGCACGGGACCGGCGACGGGGCCGGTGGCGTGGCTGGCGGCGGAAACCCTAGGCATGCGGGGCAGCCTGACAGCGTCGGAGGAAGAAGACAGCGCCCAGACTAGATGACTCCCGTGCGCCCTCCTATTTATACTCGGGACTATTTGTAGGGGCGGTTCCTGATCCAGCCGCCCCTACAAATACATTTGTAGGGGCGGTTCCTGATCCAACCGCCCCTACAAATATTTTCTATTTTTTTAAATCATAAATTCTATATTTTTTATATCATAAAAACACAAAGTAATATAAAAAATTGTGTATATGCACAAATATAATATTTTGTATTATTCTATATATAAAGAAATATATATATATAAATAATTGTAGTCAAAACAATATAGAAAACAAAAAAAACAAAAATTAAAAATTTGAATTTTAAAACTTCGACTACAATTTTATGACATTAAATGAAATAAAATGAAAATGTTGTAAACATAAAAGTTGTATAACTCATCAACATGTACAACTTTTATTTTGGTCATTTTGTCATGTGACTTTGTTTGAAAGATTCAAATTTTGAAATTCAAACAATTTCAACTTGAAACAATATTTTGAAAGAGTAAATCATTTCAGATGAAAAACTCATGAGTACCAAAGTTGTAGAACTCATCAATATGTACAACTTTTATTTTTGATCATATTTTCATTTGATCAAATTTGAATAGTTAAAATTTTGAATTTCACTAAATGGCAACTTCAAACAAGATTCTAAAACCTTAAATGATTTCAACAATAAAAGTCGTGAACATAAAAGTTGTTGAACTCCTCACTATCTACAACTTTTGTTTTGGTCACTTCTTCATGTGACAAAGTATTAGTAAACATTGTTCATAAATTCACATGACTCATAGTTTCATGAACTATACGAGAAACATGTTGATTTGTGAACAATGTTTACTATCACTTTGTCAGATGAAGAAATGATCAAAATAAAAGTTGTAGATCTTGATGAGTTATACAACTTTGGTATTCATCACTTTTTTAGCTGAAATCATTTAATGGTTCAAAATCTTGTTCGAACTTGTCATTTTTTTAGATTTGAAAATTTCAAGTGCTCAAACTTTGTCAAATGAAAAGAATGACCAAATCAACACACTAACTTGATAGGGAAATATTTTAGAAAATTTTAGGAAAAAAATCATCACATTTGGAGTTAGTATGAGGGAGAAAGACTAGTTACAAATTTTACCCAGAGATTAAAAAGAAAAATCACAACTGTTCATGATGATCAATGATGAACAAGTGTGATTTCTCTTTTTAATCAGTGGCTGAAACTTGTAACTAGTTTATCTCCCTCATACTAACTCCAAATGTGATGGTTTTTTCCCTAAAATTTTCTAAAATCATGCTCTATCATTTTAGTCTAGTCATCTATCTTTGTCACTAATTTTGAACAATTCAAATTTTAAATTTTAGAAAATGACAGCTTCAAACCTAATTTTCAAACACTAAATGATTTCAGCTGTAAAGGTGATGAATATAAACATTGTATAACTCATCAAGATCTCCTACTTTTATTTTGGTCATTTCTTCATTTCATAAAGTGTTAAGTGATTTCATAAAGTTTTAGTAGTAATAGAGTGGATGTTCAAATAGAGTCATCTGGATGTTGCAAAGGGTTGTCTCACACACATGCATAAAATGTAGTCTCACACACATACAAAAATATGTAGTCTTACACACGTACATAAATATATAGTCTCACACGCATGCATAAATGAAGTCTTACAAACACACACTTACACAAACACTCCACGGTCAACAACTAGCTAGCCCGCTGTAACGACTTACCCCTTGACACCTTTTTGTTCCCATGGCATTATGTCTTTGGGGAGGTTCTTTTCCACAACACTAATCTTCTTAGGAAAGTCTGTGAATAGCGGCATCTCATCGTAGTTATTGTAAGCTTCAACATCGTCCACGCCATCAACTCCAATAATGTGCTGTTTCTCGGAGGCAACCACGTGCTTTGTCTTCTTCTTCGGGGGAGGTTACTTTGTGGGTCAGACATATAGAAAACTTGTGCGACATGTGAAGCGAGCACCCAAGGGTCATCTTGGTAGCCTAGATTCTCAAGGTCTAGGACTCTCAATCCAATCTCGTTTAGTTGGTGTTGTTTGATCCAGCGGCATCGAAACAGGGCCACCGTTATATCCCTTCCATAGTCAAGTTCCCATATCTCTTCAATGATGCCAAAGTATTGGATCTTTCGCCCTAATCCATCGAGAGCCTCTATTCGAACGCCGCTATTTTGGTTCACATATTTACTATCCTTTGTGTGGGTATAGTACGTATAACCATTGATGTCATAAGCATTCCAAGATGTCACTTGTCTCGATGGCCCCTCCGCCAACCTACTAATGGTAATAGAGTCTATGGTTTCTCCAGGAGGTATGTTTTTGTCCTTCAACCATGTAGTTAGTCGTTGCTTGTGTTGTTTCATGACCCAATCATCCGAACGGCCATTTCTCTCCACCATAATGATAGCCAAGTATTCATCAATGTACAGTTGCATCAGTTGTGTACTCTGCAAGACACTGTAATGTGCCCGACTCACCTCTTTGTAATCATGGTCGATGAACACTTTTCTACCACTGGTGCCCTTCCCAGCCAGCCTACCCTTGTGATGAGAATCGGGTTTACCAATCCCTTTCTGTACTTTTAGGTACTCTTGACAACACTCGATGACTTCTTCAGTACTGTAACCCTCTATCATGGATCCCTCTGGGTATGATCGATTATGCACGTATCGACTTAGAACTGACATGAACCACTCGTAGGACCACATTTCATGCAAGTAGAAAGGGCCTAGCACCTGTATTTGATGAACCATGTGAATCATGAGATGTGGCATTATATCAAAAAAAGCAGGAGGTAAACACATCTCCAGTTGGTTTTGTGTCTCCACCACAAATTCATGTAGGTCACTCAGCTCTTGCTTGTCAATCGTCTTCTGTGAGATCTTCGAAAAGAAGTAGCACATGCGGGTGATGGCCATTTTCAAGAACTCTGGCTTTATAGCCCTGATTGCAATAGGTAGAAACACTGTCAGCATCACATGGCAATCGTGAGCCTTGCAGTGTGTTATTGACAAGTCCTTCATCGACACTAGCTTCTTCACATTTGCTAAAAACCCAGTTGGGACTTTGATCCCCCTCGGGAAAGTGCATATAGCTCTCTTCTCGTCTGGTGTTAGGTTGAAGCACGCTACGAGCAGAGTGTATTTTCCATTAGCCTTAGGTACCGAGTGAAGCTGTGGCATCACATTTAGCTGCACCATGTCTTTCTGTGCTTTCAGACCATCCTTTGACTTGCCTGTGTCCATCAAGGTAGCAATGAGACTCTCAAAGACATTCTTCTACACGTGCATAGCATCAATGGCATGGGGGACCTCCAAGTCTGGCCAATAAGGTAGATACTAAAAGAAGATCGGTTGTTTCTTGAAAGGAGGTGTGCTTCTATCTCTGTTCGTCCCATCTGGATTCTTCTTTCCATAGACGACGCTTATGTTTTTCACCATTCTGTACACGTGTTCTCTGTTATGACGTCTCTTCGGAGGGGGTTCAATCTCTGGGGCGTTGTCATAAAATCTAAAGAACAATTTGCTGCGGTACTTGTGACTTGTCTTTAAGAAGCATCGGTTCCTTAGGTAAACTATCTTCTTGGATGCATCCAGGTACACCCATGTAGTACCATCCAAGCAAACCAAGCATCCCGTCTTCCCTTTGATCTGTCCAGACAAAGCAAACAACGCGGGGTAATCATTGGTAGTAACAAATATTGTTGCTCTACATATGAAGTCCTCCTTTCGGAACGCATCGTACATCTGCTCCCCATGCCTCCATAGCATCTCCATTTATTGCATCAATGGCTCGAGGAACACGTCTATATCAATGCCTAGTTGTTTAGGGCCAGAAATAAGAATAGTGAGGAGAAGGTACTTTCTCTTCTAACACAACCATGTTGGGATGTTGTACATGGTCAAGATCACTGGCCATGTGTTGTGGTCGCTCATCCTCTCATTGAAGGGATTCATTCCATCAGTGCTCAAGCCAAACCGTACATTCCTTGGGTCATCGCTGAATTCTTTGTGCTTCTCATCAAACCTTTGCCACTGACTACAATTAGCTAGGTGTGCAATCTTATCATCATCCACCTTGCGCTCATCATCCCACCATGTCATGAGTGCGGCTTCTTTAGGGTTTAGGAAGATACGTCTCAAGCGGTCAGTCACTGGCAGGTACCACATTACCAAGGCAGGAATTCTTCTCTACTTTGCATCGTTGCCTAATGGAGTGTCCTCTGGGGGCTGAGATTCTTGTACCACCTTTTTTGTACCCTTCTTATTCCTCTTTTCCCCCGTGGAGGCTTTGTCCCCACCATAAAGGTCATTGTTCTTGTATCGGCTGGCCCCACACCGGGGACATTTATCCAGTGACTTGAACGTTTCACCACGAAAAAGTATACAGTGGTTGGGGCATGCATGGATTTTTTCAACCCCCATTGTCAATGGACTTATGACCTTCTTCGCTTGGTATGTGTTGGTGGGAACTGAGTTTGGTTGTGGCAGCACCCATGACAAAAGATGCAATAGATCATTGAAACTACAGTCTGACCAGCCGTACTTAGCCTTCAGGATGAGCAGCTCAAGCACAAAATGTAGCAATGTCCAATGTGTTGGACAACCCTTTTCAACACCATACACAGTCTCCTTCGATGCTTTTATCACCCTTTCTAAATTTTCTAGACCTTTCGGGCTATTTAGTAAAATCTCTGGTCCAAGGGCTCGAATCATGTCCTCCAAATCATCTTCATCCCCGACACGTGCTCCACCATCATTATTGGCACCACCTTCATTGTTACCATCCCAACCACCAGCATCACCACCTTGTTCATTGCCAAACTCGAAATCCATTCATGCATCAAGCTCTGCTGAATATTGGGACAGGGATTCTATGGTTTCGTCGTCGTATTCGTCCTCATCCTCGACGTTAACAATAACCGTTTCACCATGATGAATCCACACTATGTAGTCCTCAACAAATCCTCGCATAATCAAATGTGATCTGATGATACTCACATCTGTCCATGCCATACGGTTCTTTTAATCTTTACATGGACAAATAATTGTATCCTTATTCTCTTTCAATGTCATTGCATGCTTCTTTGCGGCTTGAATAAATTTGTCCACCTCTTCACGGAAACCTGCCTTGAACCTTAACGAACCATACATCCAAGAGTTTTTGTACTTCATCTTTTACAACAACAACAAAATAAACATTAAAGGACTACTTATTCAGATATATATAAAAATGAAACAAATTAATAATTACTTGAGAATAATTGTATATACTTTAGATATATATGAATATAAATCTAATATAATTACATGAAGCATACAAACACACCATGGTAGAGGAAAATTAATTAATGGCCTATTTATCCATAAATAATTAAAATACATATTTATTGATTACAATAAACAATTTCAAAGACAACAATTAGCAACAATTATAATTTACCCAATATCTTTCATACAAACCCTAGTCCAATTTCATCAAACATAAATTTACAAAAACAAAATTAATAAAAAAAACCAAACCCTAGATCTAGATCCACATGCACATGAAACAACCATAAAACTAACTAATTATTCACGAAAATCAAGAAACATGGACCAAACAAGGGTATGATCTTGTTCCCCTCCCTAATTTACCCTAGTACATTTAAAACTTGGGTCTAATTTGCTTCATAAGTAGCTCAAGCACCATAGAAGAGAGAGAAAAACAAAACTCTAATTACTCACTAACCAACCATTAAAACTTCAAAAAAAGTGTGGAATAGCATTTTTTACCTTCTACAACCTCTCCACCAAAGGATTTGAGACCAAAACCTTCCCCTATTAGTAGAGCAATTTTTGGGAGGTGCCCAAGGCCTCCCCACCTTTCTTTCACGGGTTGGAGTGAGTGACCCGAGGAGGAAGAATGATGTAGCTGTTTTATATGTTGGTCATTTGTAGGGGCGGCTGGTGATTGAGCCACCCCTACAAATCGGAGCTATATATACGGGGGCATTTGTAGGAGCAGCTCAATCACCAGTTGTCCCTACAAATAGCAACTCCAGGGGCGGCTGGTGATTGAGCTGCCCCTATAAATCAGACCCCATTTGTAGGGGCGGCTCGTATCACCAGCCGCCCCTGCTGTTCCATTTGTAGGGGCGGCTGGTGTCTGGGCACCCAAGCACGCCACTGTAGGGACGGCTCCATCACTAGCCGTCCCTACAAAAAAATCGAACCATTGCTAAAAATCGTTTTTTACGTAGTGATTTCGGCCTTCGGTAAAACGAATCTTTTTCTGGAATAGGTAAAAGCTTTATACATCATTGTATTATTAAAATCGAAAAATAGAATTTTTACATCAATGAGGGGCAAATGATCTTACACACAGCTTATCTCCTCCTAACAAACTTAGTTACAAGCCCATTACCTACGCAAGAGACAGGGTAACTTCACCGCGCCGGCGTCAATCCATTGATCTGCGATGTGCTTGATGTGCGCGAGGATCTGCAGCACCATGGACGAGGCTTGATGAAAGCATCTCATGTTTCTCTCCTTCTACAGTTCCTAAGCCACTAGCGCGAAGAGAGAGTCCGCTCATTTCCTATTGTCTCCAGTCTATCATGCACGCCATGCATTCCACCATGATAGCAGGCTGTCCCTGCCCACCTGGGAAGCATCTGCACCGAGTGTCGTTAGGATGTGCCACCAAATTTGATTAGAGCAGGAGCACGAGGCTATGATATGATCAATGGTTTTCGGCTCTTGGTCGCACAGGCAGCAGTGTTTTGGAGCATCGAGCCCATGGCGCAATCGCCTGTCTGTTGTCCAACACCTTCATCGCACCGCAAGCCAGAGGAATCACTTTGACACCGAGGCATGGGTGCGAGCCTAGGTGTAGCGCTCTGTACGTGGATCGTGAAGAGTACTTCATGTCCGCGGACCATCTCCATATCAAGGTTGTTAGGAACTCCTAAACACTAGGTGTAGATCTAGCGGGTAAAGAACATAAATCTGTTGGTGTACCTTAGCAAGTGCGCCCGGTACAGTGTCTAGTGCGCCTGGTCCAGTGTCGACGGTGATGCTGGTGGCACTGTGGAGGTGGAGACGATGTCCAGTTCCCGGT
The DNA here is from genome assembly GCF_019320115.1 of Miscanthus floridulus. Lineage (NCBI taxonomy): Eukaryota > Viridiplantae > Streptophyta > Magnoliopsida > Poales > Poaceae > Miscanthus > Miscanthus floridulus. The sequence continues at coordinate 107,614,334 of NC_089580.1, read as the reverse complement.
GGTGATCGCAGGGGCGATGTAGAGGTGACGGTGGTGCGGTGGGGTATCCCGTCGCTGGCAGCACTTCTCGTTAGATCGGATTAGGTTTCTGTGAGGGGTTACGGTGGCTCCGGTCAACTTCGTTATTCGAGCCCAGTTCCCCACTCCTTTATTTATAGTGCTGTGCGACAGGGGCCCACCAACCATATTAGGGTTGGGCACCCCAATTAGGGCGCAGATCCAAGGGCCCAATAGGTCGTTGGGCCTATTGGTGGAGATCAACTAACATTCTCTCCCTTGATCTCATTACTATTTTTCAATTTCATATCATTTACTTTTGTTTATTCCATTACAGATTAGCGCATAGAGCATATCTCATCGTCATGGTCCATTGCCGATAGATTTAACAGCTACAACACACTACTCTGTTCTAAAATAGATACTTATCTTTGAGCCTTCTTGTCCAGGAACTTTAGGCTTTCCCTTAAACCCATGCTAGTTACACGTTGGGTGGTAAGCCTTTTGTAAGCGGATCCGCGAGCATCTTTTCTGTACTTATATGCTCAAGACTTTATGACATGATCCCGAACTTTATCTTTCACAACAGTATACTTTATGTCAATGTGTTTGGCAGCATCACTTGACTTATTGTTGTGAGCATACTATACTGCCTGATTATTATCGTAGTATAACTTTAGTGGTCTATAGATGTCGTCAACCACCTTCAAAATCGGGTATGAACTTCTTTAGCCAGTTCACCTGCCCCATTGCCTCATAACATGCTACAAACTGTCATACATTATGGACGATGTAGTGATGGTTTGTGTCGCAGAACTGACCAATTTATAAGAGTACAAGTACAATGGCAGCCCGCAAGCGGTCGCACTGTCATACTTGAACCCATATAAACCCGGTAGTCCATCGAGTACCACGACGGGTCTCGATAAACGATTACAACAACCAAGATCGTACAGGATTCAACATACATGCCACATATTACATAAAGTTCATAGATACATTTCCATCATCAGAGTATAAATAAAAGTTATTACAAACCGAGTTTGATAGATAAAACGGAAGCAAATTAAGTTTGAAAATAAAGATTCCAACATAGTTTTAATACAGTGCCGAAATATGATCACGGTCCACAAAAGCATGTAGAAGGGTTAATAAGAAGCCTGCCCAAGGCTTACTCCTCATCCACGGCAGGATAGAAGCAACTCTTGCAATAACCATGATACACAGTTCCATCTGCAATAATGGGAAATAAAACCCTGAGTACGAGAAGGTACTCAGCTAGACTTACCCGTCATAAACCAGAAATAAATTCGACTCCAAGGATTATGTAAGGCTGTATAAGTGGGGATAGCTTGACAACATTTTGCATAAAAGTGATTGACTCAGTTATACAATTAGGATTCCGTGATCAAGTTCATTATAACTATCCATCTCTAGATTAGCAACTATCCTGTGCCAAACATGTGGTATATCATTTTAAAAGCATACACTAGTAACCATAGTAGGTATTGTAATTCCATATTCATTCGAACCATCATATTCCATAACACAGTTACTACGATGTTGGAGCTAGCCAAGTTTCTCACTATACGGGAGAGACGGCGATTCAAATCAATTTTTAACCAGCTGGGAATTTATTCCTAACACAAACCCAGGCATACCGCGCGAAGGCAGCCTTAGGTCACCTTTGGTACAACTCAGGTACACATTTCGCGGGCTCGTACCGCGCCGCACAATCAGGGACACCAAATGCCAGGATGTTCAGGCCTAGCCTACCCTTGGGCTCAGTCTGATCGCCCCCGCAAGGAGCGCACAATAGAACGGGGCCCGGCCTGAGTTGAGCTACTCAGCTTCGCAGTCGGAACGAGTTATCCGGCCAGCTAAGTGATAGGCATGCATTCAATCTTGTCAGAAGTTCCAACAACAGTACGGTCCTTGATCGGCATAGATGGAATCACATGAGTCACCCTACACATAGACTCCGTCCAGCCTCGAGTTACATCCCCCCCATGGTTCTGTTCCACGATAGCAAATATAGCCAACCGTGCTTCGGTATCCACCTATATCTCGCAGGTGACAGGAAATCACCCGACTTCTACCGGTCTAAGCATGGCTAAGCATATATTCGATCCTGGACCTATACCGGGTTAAAGGTAGTATTTTTGGACAAGGAATTCATATGCATCGAGTGGTTCCAATCAACTCTTATAACTTAATGCATCAATCATAAGAACTTGAGTAATATTTGTAAAATACTGGGAGACTTAGAATGCTCCGAGGCTTGCCTCTCAGAAAGGAAGTGGGGCGGTGGTCAGGGCACTCCAGAAGCTCTTCTGGGTTCTGCTCCTCACCTTCGGGAGCTGCGGCTTGAGGATTCTCCTGCTGGTCCCCTTCCTCTCCTTCATCGCACTCCAGCAACGTTATCTCCTCTGTCGATCCTAGATGCATGAATATGGCATAAGATATTGTGAATGCATATATGTTAACAAGTATGGTATGATGATACATGAAGAATGCATTCTTGCAAATATTCTTAACATCATGGTGCTGAAGTAATAACAAGTGCATCATGTTCTACTGAGTAGGTGCATATCTCTTCTTGATTATTTAATTAACTACTTCAACCTTTCGGTTACTACACCCAAAACAGCAGCTACTTATTTTTATCATAACTGGAGTTCTACTTATCCAAATGCTATGATCCTGGAATTTCTGGAAAGCTTATAAAACTGTCTACAACTCTTATTTAATCATCAAAAGCTAGTTCAAACTTTATCTGAACCAAAACAGACAATCAATCCAGTGCTGTCCAGAAATTCCAGAGAGCAAGCAATTCGGAAATACGAACTTTAAACAGCTGTAACTCCTAAACCATTTGACCTATGGTCCTGAAATTTTAACACATGACATATGATGAAGTTATCTACAACTTTGTTATTAACCATTTTTACAGAAAACATCATTTTTACTATGCAACTTATCAAACTACAGAATCTGTCCGAAAACCTGCTCAATTTGAATTATAAAGCAACAATACTTCTACTTCATATAAGTATTCAAATTTTTACAACACAAAGCCTACCAACAGTTCAAGCATACCAAAAACATTCAAGAAAACATAATGGTAAAGCCAAAACTATTTATTTAAATGCCTTTATTATTTTACTTAGATACATAGGTTAAATAATAAAATATACCAAATGTGCATCATAAATTCTTAAAAATTTACAGTGCCTTACTAATGCTACCAAAAGACTATTGTAAAAGTTTCATGCCATTTTATACAGTAAAACATTCTATACAAAAACAACAAGGCACAAAGGCTTAAAATAGCATAAATAGAAAACCTTAGTGAAAAGTGTCAAGCAATAGATTTTATATTTTTCTTAGCATCCTTTTGGTACTAGGATGACCTCCAACAAATTTCATGAATATTGGATTCATAAATAATTTATAAAAATTCATACAAGGATCACCTATTTATAAAAGAAAAATCTATAACTACAAATCTATACATGTACTGATCCTCACATTTTTACCAGAGCTCATAAATGTCAAGAATAGCTTACCACAAAAATTTCATAATTTTTGGAGCACAGAAACTCTAGATATAAAATAAACAAGTTTGTATGCATTCAAAAACACATTTCAAATTTCCATTTAAATCTTCCAAAATTTCTACTGTAAGTGTCAAGACTATATTTTTACTAAATACTACACTTCCTAAGGAACACTACCAAATTTATTTCATAATTTTTGAAGCTACAAAACTAGAGATATCAATATTACAAAACAGTGTGAAATCTGGAATCGAAATGAACTATCTTAATCCCTACTGTCGCTGACCGGTGGGACCCGCGAGTCAGACGACCCCACACGTCAGTGACCCGAAGCAGGGCAGCGGCGCTGCGCGATGCTTGCGTGGCCAGAGCTCGCCGACGGCGAGTTCGCCGGCAGTGACATCTTCACCACGTGATCCTCGTGACCTAGCGCATTGATTGGTCTACTTGGTTGGGCCTCTCATCGGCGCTAGCGACGACGGCGGCGACCATGGCGGCACAGAGGAGCGGGACGGCGGTGGTACGCCGGCGATGACCTCGGCGACCCAACCTAACGCTCATACAAGCATCTACAAACAATGGAGAACCTAGCGCATAAGCTAACGTAGCGAGAGGTGGACTGTGGCCCTCCAGCCACGGTGACAGACTCGGCGGCAGAGCTCCGGCGAGCCCTTGCATGGTGTTGGAGCTTACCGAGTGCTATCAGCGGCCACAGGTGGATGCAGTGAGTTGCTGGGGTGGCGGTGGAGTGCTGCGGTGACGGAGGAGCGGCGAGGCAAGCTGGTGACCGGCAATGGCGATGGCGGACTCTCGGCGCTGTGGCGGCTGCGGCGGTTGCGCGTAAAGGTGAAGGAGGGAACCAGAAATTGGAAATGAGGGCGCTGGGCTGGAGCGGGCGGTGCGGGGGATGGTAAAGCCGGCTCAGGCCTTGCTCTGCCGCGCGGGGCAGGACGTCGGCGACACGCGGCCGCTGCTGGCCTCCACACGGTGCGTGAGTCCTAGCGGTGGTCGGCCACTGAATCAACTGATTCAGTTCGTCAGTCACCCGATGGCAAGGCCTAACAGTGGGTTTTGACAGCGAATTAACTGAAAATCCGTGGCTCCTTTGTGCAAACATCCTAAACCAAATTGGTAGACCTATGTACCAGCTTCAATTCGTATTCAAGGATCTCATGCCAATTCCCAACCGAAACCGAATTATATCGTCCCAAAGTTGGGCTGTCAGTGCTGTCAGTGGAGAAGACTTAGCAAAATTTGCTAAGTGTTGAATCCAGTGATTTGTTGATTTTTGTGAGCCAAATTCAAGCATGTTAGGAGCTAAACCAGTCAATGACCCAAAAATAAAAGTTGTTCCACTTGCCAAACACTACAACTTTGCTTTAGTGACCACCTCCATGCAAGGTCTCTAGCACATAGTTTAAACTTGGTCAAACATGTCACATTTAAATGGTGGTACACTTCAAACTAGGGCTTAATGATCTATTTACCCCTAACCATGAATATCAAAGTTGTTCATACTGATACTCTAAACATGTTTAAGCTAATTTCAAGGTCACACAATCTATTCAAGCATTGGTCATACATAGGGCTATCTAGGTCAACACATGTAACATTACTTAAGTGCTTGATCATGAAAGGTGACATTCATGAACGATGTTCCATTTGATAACCTAAGTATTGCTAATATGTTTTTGTGACCCATATCAAATAATTACATGTATACACTCATGGTCATTTGCATATGTACAAGGAAACATGCAATAACAAGCAAATGTTGCATACGTTTCAATCCAATGTTTCAATTATAAATGCTTATTTATGAATGCTTGATGCTCATGCTCATGTTATGCAAGTCAAGTTATGCAAGGCTAACACCCGGGGTGTTACAGTTTGCTTTGAGCTTTTCCATGAAATAGCTCCCCCTTGCAAGAGTGAATACATATCCAGACGTGGATTTTCTATCATCTCCCGCATAATCAGAATCTGAATATCCCACCATATGGAGTGAATCAGATCTTCTATACGTCATCATGAGGCCTTTCGTTTCTTGCAAATAATGCAAGACTTTCTTTACTAATTTTCAGTGTTCTGTTCCAGAATTGCTTTGGAATCTGCCAAGTAACCTGGTAACAAATGCCAAGTCAGGGCGCGTCCATACTTGAGCATATTGTAAGCTTCCGACAACTGAAGCATATGGAACCACTTTCATTTGATTGATCTCATATTGGTTCCTAGGGCATTTAAAATCCCCATATCTGTCGCCCTTGACTATAGGAGCAGGTGAGGGACTACATTTGTGCATATAGAATTTCTTTAAGATCTTTTCTATGTATGCCTTTTGTGATAGCCCTAATACCCCTTTTTACTTCTATCTTGGTGAATCTCGATCCCTAGAACGATCGAGGCTTCAATAAGATCTTTCATATCAAACTTTGAGGACAAAACTTCTTTATCTCTAGTAGTAGACTGACATCACTACTAGCAAGTAAGATATCATCTACATACAGGACAAGGAAGATGAACTTCCCATTCTTAAACTTTGTATAGACACAATTGTCCTCTACATTTTCTTTAAACCCAAAATTCTTTACTTGCTGATCAAACCTCAAGTACCACTATCTTGAAGCTTGTTTTAATCCATAAATGGATTTCTTTAGGCGGCATCCCATTCATTCTTTTCCTTCCATGACAAAACCCTTTGGTTGTGCCATGTAAACATTTTCCTCCAAGTCCCCATTGAGAAATGTCGTCTTTACATCCATCTGATGTAATTCTAAATCGTAATGTGCCACTAATGCCATTATGATTCTAAAGGAATCCTTACATGAGACTAGAGAAAAAGTCTCATTGTAATCAATCTCTTCTCTTTGTGTAAAGCCTTTTGCCACAAGTTGCGCTTTATACCTCTCTATTTTCCCTTGGGAGTCAAGTTTTGTTTTGTAGACCCATTTACAGCCTACTGTTTTGGCTCCTTTAGGAATTATCTTCAAGTCCCAAACTTTATTGGCATTCATAGATTTTATTTCATCTTCCATGGCCTCAAGCCACTTTGTTGAATGATCACTTCTCATATCTTCTTCAAATGAGGTGGGATCATCCTCCATTTGAAATTCCTCAGTATTGTATATATCATAGTCAGCAGGAATAGCTGATTTTCTAACTCTTTGAGACTTTCTAGGGGCCTCCACATTTGGCATATCTTCTATTTGAGGCTATTGTTGCTCCCCCTCATGTGTGGCAATAGGTTCTATAGGATCCTGAAGAACAGGTTCCTCGTGGTCATTCATTGTTGCCACAGGTGGAATAACAACAGGTGCTGACACCACAGTATCTTGCACTGCCGGTGCAGCGACAGCAGGTAGTGAGAAAATTGGCTCATGAATCATTGGAGTGGGCGCATACACCCATTTCTCTTCAAGGTCAATTTCTCAAGCTACCATGCTCCTCCTCATCAATTCATCCTCTAGGAAGACAGCGTGTCTTGTTTCCACAAACTTTGTATGTCTCTCTTGACAGTAGAAACGAAAACCTTTTGACTTTTCTGGGTAGCCAATGAAATGGCAACTTACTGTTTTGGGATCTAGCTTCCCAATGTTTGGCTTAAATACTTTAGCCTTAGCAGGGCTCCCCCACACACGCAAGTGGTTTAGTGAGGGTACTCTTTCTGTCCACAACTCATATGGTGTTTTGGGCACCGACTTACTTGGTACTCTATTGAGAATATGAATGGTGGTTTTTAACGCCTCCATCGATAGGCTCAACTGTAAGGTGGAGTAACTTATCATACTGCGCACCATATCCATCAGGGTACAATTGCGTCTTTCAGCTACTCCATTCTGCTGAGGTTCGCCCGGTGTAGAATACTAGGCTACTTTGCCATTCTCCTGTAAGAACCTTGCAAAAGGTCTAGGAATTTGGCCATATGGGGTATGCCGACCGTAGTACTCCCCCATGGTTGGACCTGACTATCTTAATCTTTAAATTGTGTTGGATTTCAGCTTTTGCCTTAAATATCTACATTTATCCAATGCTTCTGTTCTTTCTTTGATTAGATAAATGTAGACATAACGGGAGTAATCATCTGTGAATGTTATGAACGAATCATTACCATCCACACTCTTTACAGGAAACTAACCACAGATGTCTGTGTGAATGATCTGTAAAATTCCTACGCTTCATTTGGCATCTTTCTTAATTTTCTTTACATACTTTTCTTTTATGCATTCTCTGCATTGTTCTAAATCTGAGAGCTCTAATGGAGGAAGAATATTGTTCTTAACTAGTCTTTCTATTCTCCCCCTCGAAATATGGCCTAAACAACAGTGCCATAATTTCGACGACGCATCGTGAGCTCTCTTATGCCACCATTTCCAGATTAACACTCTGTCACCAGCTGCTTTATTAGCTAGGTAGCATATGTCTTTGAAGAGCCAGTGAACCGACTCTTTATTCTATCGAGGTACTCGGTGATCGTGTCACACTCTGGGATTGAGCCCACAATTACAGGCTCAATCGTGTTCTTTATCATAGCCAAACATTTCTTGTTGGCAGTGACCCACTTCCTATGCTCAAGGGCATAGGACATCTTTCGGGATTCAAAATCCCTCTCTTTAGTTGCCCAAGCGGCATCAGTCTCGTTTGTCTCCCTCACCGATGCCACAGAATGAGTGGGATATGATGAGGTGACTACCTAGTCCACCTCAGCCAAGATGAAGACTAGGTCAATCTTTTTCTTCACATAAAAATAACAACAATTGCATGTCTTGATTCCAAACTTGGTCAAAATTAAGACATACAACTGTTCTTATACACTAATTCTACATCACCGTTGGGCAGAAATAGAATTAATGCATAAATCATTAAAATTTACATCTATTCTTATATACTAATTCTATATCATCATTGGGCAGAAATAGAATTAATGCATAAATCATTAAAATTACGATATTGTTATTAACCATGTTGGTCAGAAAATAACAACATCATAATCATGTCAAAATCTCTTTTTCTCCAATTAAATATAACATTGGTTCAAAATAACTGGAGAATTAACAATTTCTTTAGCAGCGGAAAAACTCTCAATTTCTTGAATTTTACCCACAGGAAAAAATTTCTTTTCTATTTTCTTTAAGCCATTAATCAATTTTCAGGAAATAAACATTTACTGGAAAAAGAAAATAAGAAAACTGATTCAAAATTTTTACTGTCTTTGGCCCAACCGGCAAAGCGGCCCATGGCCCACAACCGCGCGCGCGCTGTCCCACTCTCTCCCCCGTGCCTAGGCCGCAACCTGGGCCTGGGCTAGGAAAGTGGCCTCGTGCCCATGCCCGCCTGGGCCGAAACTGGCCCATTTGCGCTCCGCCGTCGGATTGCATCCGACGGTCGCCCGGCCGTCTCGCCCGAACAAAACCGCGGACGCCGGTCTTTCCCGAAAACCCTATCTCATTCTGCGACTCCCTTCCTCTCTCTTTGCCGCTGTCCCCTTCCTTTATCTCTCAGCTGCAGTGATGGTGAGTCCGGGCGAGCAGACGGTGGAGAGCGAGCAGAGCCTCGGCGCCGTCGCCTGCCCCCTCGCCAGCGTGCGCGCTCCCCAGCAGGTGAGGGTGCCGCCATCGAGCGGCCTTGCCGCGGCACCTCCTTGGCCGAGCCCGAGCGAAACATCTCCCCCCGGCTTGGCCCTCTTCTCCCACGTCGGCGAAGGGTCAGCCCGGTGCATGGCGAGGTAGACCCCTTCCCCTTTTTCCCCTTCTTCTCCGATTTGGATCTTGTTTCTCTTTTGGGTTTCCATAGCTTCTTCTCGGATTCAACCGATTTGGGGATCTAGGGTTAGGGTTTCTCTTCCCGATTTGATTCGGTTCTTCTTTTCATTTGATTTCTTTTCTTTTCTATTTATACCGAATCACCCTCTTCCCCTTCTTCATGCGAGTTAGGGTTAGGGTTAGGGTTCGGTTGAACCCAATTCGGTTTTGTCTTGAAGCTTTGGCGAGATAAGCCTCTTCCCCTCTTCCCTTTCTTCTCTTTTTAGACTGGTTCTTCTCGGTTGAGTCTGATTGGGATGGGGATTCATTCTAGGGTTACATTCTTGGGGTTACGGTTTCACTATGTGTCATCCCCGTGGAGTCTTTATGAGTTTTAGGGTTCGGCCTCGTGAGCCGAGGGCCCTTCCTCTTCACCCAGTTAGGGTTAGGGTTTAGGAACCACTGTTCTTCTTTCTTTTTACTCCTTTCCTCAGATCTGAACGAGGTCTGTTCTTTTCTTGCCGCGCGCCGGCGAAGGTATCTTTCCCCACTCGGTGGCGGTGGTGACCAGGAGTTGGGTGACATCCGCCACTCCTTGGTCCCTTTTCTGTTTTCTTTTACCCGATTAGGGTTAGGGTTTCAATCCTAAACGGATTGAACCCTTGTTTTCGATTTCTTTTCAACTTTCAATGCTCTACTCCATACTAGATCTACACATTAGGCAACCTTGGCTCTGGTACCATTGTTAGGAACTCCTAAACACTAGGTGTAGATCTAGCGGGTAAAGAACATAAATCTGTTGGTGTACCTTAGCTAGTGCGCCCGGTCCAGTGCCTAGTGCGCCCGGTCCAGTGCCGACGGTGACGCTGGTGGCACTGTGGAGGTGGAGATGATGTCCAGTTGCCCGGTGATGATCGCAGGGGCGATGCAGAGGTGACGGCGGTGCGGTGGGGCATCCCGTCGCTGGCAGCACTTCTCGTTAGATCAGATTAGGTTTCTATGAGTGGTTATGGTGGCTCCGGTCAACTTCGTTATCCGAGCCCAGTTCCCCACTCCTCTATTTATAGTGCTGTGCGACAGGGGCCCACCAATCATATTAGGGTTGGGCGCCCTCGATCAGGGCGCAGATCCAAGGGCCCAATAGGCCATTGGGCCTATTGGTGGAGATCAACTAACAAAGGTGTCTTCTGCGTCGCTAAGGTAAATGTCTCGCACGCGGTCCCAAATAGCCAGATATGCTTGTATCGTGGGTGCGATGAGCCCGCCAGTGATGTGCCTGAGCCAGCTTCGGTTTAGCAGAGCTGCAACTACCGTGGCCGAATGGAAGAAACGACGATCCACAATGCTAGAGAGGGTCGGTGCTAGGTCCTGGATGGAACGCCCTTGCAGCCATAGCTCCCTTTCTAGAAGCAAGTCCTCCTGCCATTGCCGAGTATGGTGAAGGTAGAAGCCTTCAAGAACGCCTGTACTTCTATGGAGGCTTTGATGGGCAGCTGCGACCATGCTCGCTCCACGTGAGTGTGCTGGAGCCATAACCACTTAGGTTGTAGCGTGATGGTTGTGAGCTTAAGGTCTGGTATGCTCGCTCCACGTGAGTGTGCTGGAGCCATAACCACTTAGGTTGTAGCGCGATGGTTGTGAGCTTAAGGTCTGGTATGCCGAGCCCTCCCAGTTCCTTGGGTTTTCCTCAAATCGACTCATCCTTCCTGGCCCAAGGGAACCGACGGCAGATGGCGTCGATCTCATGGCGTGCCCAGGGCGGCAGCCCATCCACGACCATGTAGTAAATGGGCACTGCCGTGAGGATGGATTTTATCCATACTAGTTGCCCGCTCCTTGCCATGACAGGCCCGTGACAAGCCGACAGTTTCCTTGCAATGGCTTCCACTGTGGCTTGTACTCAGCTCTTGGGTATCTTCCTTGTATGTACTTAGCGGCAGCCCCAAGTATGTGATGGGGAACTCCACTAACTGGCAGCAATAATATGTTGTAACTCCGGTAACATGTCATCGTCGGCGAAGATTAGTGTGATGGAGCACTTGCCAAGGTTTGTTCTCAGTCTAGAGAGGCGTCACCGAAGATCCCGAGGATCACCTTGACCGCTGCTGCCTCTGCCGTGTCCAGGTGAATGAACACGATAACATCATCGGCATATATGCTACAGCAGTGTTTGATGACCGGATGACTCCCTGTTCTCTTGCTGCGCAAAACAGCCGACCAAGCACCTCCATTACTAGAATGAAGAGCATTGCAGACAACGAGTCTGCTGGCGAACCCCGTGCTTGTGCTTGATCGGATGTTCGGATGCTGGGAGTAAAGTTTACTTCCTGTCATGTCGGATGTTTGATACTAATTAGGAGGACTAAACATGAGCTAATTATAAAACTAATTACACAGAGTGAAGACTAATTTGGAAGATGAATCTACTAAGCATAATTAATCCATCATTAGCACATGTTTATTGTAGCACCACATTCACTACTACAGGAATCAATTTACGCAGCGTGGCCAAAATGGGCTCCGTGGCGGGCACCTCTTTAGCGAGGCCGGCCACCGAGGCGCCCGCTGCGGGAAAAGGGTTTACCGCGGCGGGCCACCTTACTTGCCCGCCGTAGGAAATCGTTATTTACCGCGGTAGGCGGTATGAATCGCCCGCCGTGGTTAATACGATTTACCGTGGCGGGCTCTTTAAACTGACCGCCGCGGTAAAGAGTTGATTTACCGAGGCGGGCGCTTTATCTTGCCCGCCGCGGTAAAGCCTGTACAAATACACAGCACCACCCCTTCATCTTCTCCACGGGTCTTCCTCTCTCAAACTCATGGGGGGAGGCTTTGCCCTAAAATTTTAGGAAACTTTTGATTTGAGTTGAAGGGCTTGGATTTGAGGGAGGAGGACATCATAAGAGGTTCATAAAGGCTCTCCCTCTCTCCTTCCATCCTCTCTCTCTATTTCCATCACCTAGAGTTCTCTCTAGATCTAGATCTAGATCTAGATCAATTTTAATGGAAAAAATGATATCATGTATTTCTTTAACTTTAGATTCATCATAGATGCATGCTTCATCTTTCACATCGTCATTTCCTCTCTTTTTCATGATTTTGGACGTAAAAATCATCAATTTCTCCTAATTCTTCTTTATTTAATGTTGATTGTGACAGATAATGTTCGCAGGTATGATGGATAGGTAAGAATGGATGTACCGGATCGATAGAGTGAATGATCCGCGGTACCTCTTTGAATTAAGGAAGTTTATTGCTGCTGGTAAAGCTCACCGTGAGAGACTGAAGCGGATGACAACCATATGTCCATGTTCTCGTTGCAAGAACCTGAAAGCCCACCGAGACAGCGAGGTGAAAACTCATTTGATCATGTATGGTTTTGTCGAGGGCTACACAGTCTGGACATTTCACGGCGAAAGAGTTGGTGCGAGTGACGGTGCATCTGGAGTGAGCTCTTCGACGCCGACGATGACAGCACCACCAGTGAATAAAGATCCTTTAGGAGCACCCGGCTCCTCATCATCTTCAGCAGCAGCTGCGCCAGCCAACAGTGACAATAGTTGTCGTAATTACATCACGGTGGATGATCTAATGCAAGACATGGCCGACGTAGCCGGCGATGGTGGGGATGGTCAGGATACTATGAGCCAACCCGAGGATGTGTAGCTTGTTGAAGATCTAGTCAAACACTTCGATGAAGACGACGTTTTGTTGGGTTGCCCAAAGTGGTTGGAGAATTTCAGAGAGTTGAAGCAGGCGGCAGTTGATCCTCTCTATAAGGACGGCGGCGATTGTCCGAAGGAGTGCACGGTGCTCCATTTTAACCTCCATATGTTGATGTTGAAGGCTTGTCATGGTTGGTCTGACACTAGCTTCAATGAGTTGTTAAGCTACCTTGCCACCACGTACCCAACGGCTAACAAGGTGCCCGCCAATACTTATCGGGCCAACAAGCCCTCACCCTCGTTCTCCTCCTCCAACAACAAGTCCACCTCCACCTCCGGCAGTCCGTCTAAGGGCACGAGCAAAGGACCAGGAGGCACAAGCCCTCACCCTCATTCTCCTCCTCCAACAACAAGTCCACCTCCACCTCCCGGCAGTCCGTCTAAGGGCACGAGCAAAGGACCGGGAGGCATGGAGGAACCGGGGGCAAAGACACCGCCTGCTGCCATTGCGAGCACAAGCCACTGTCCTCCACCGCCGGCGAAGACTAAAGGCGACCAAGGGCAGCTCACATACTCACTTGAGTTCGAAAGGTATGGTAGCGGCGAGCATAATTTGCTAATAACTTTTCTTTGCCATAATATGGTACTAACATTTCTATCCCAGGCCGAGATCACCTTTCCATCTATTTCCTAAATCGGATGACTGCCCCGGCCATTACGAGCATGGGAAGTTCATGATAACCAAGGCCCAACTCATCGACGAGGAAAGGTGGGAGACAAGGAGGTTTCATCTCTGGTACATGGAAGCGGCAAAAGCTGGCATGTATGGTTTTCTAGTCAAGGTTGTGGCGGAGTACTTCCACTTGCCCGGCAACGATGTAGAACTCCCCGTGGACTTCCACGACATGTACAGACTACTGCGGGAACAAGACCTTGACATCGCCCAAGTCACCTTGTTCTCTATGTAAGTGATGAATTGTGAGTTTCACATATCACCTGCCTTTGAATCGGTCAAGACTACTTATATATGCCACGATGGCTTGTCCTTGCAGGTTGATGGCCTATATATCCAAGGAACTAAAACTTGATGTTATCTATCTATCTCCAATGCATATTGCTCAAAGAATTATCATTGGTTACCACCTAGATGACAATCATCCAACCATAAAAGACTTGACCAAGCGACACAGAGAGGCGCACAGGAAGAAACTGATGCACAATGAGAAGTTGAACATTTCAAGGTACATACTAGGAGCAATGAAGAAGATCAGGGGAAATGGGTGTATCCTAGCTGCCTACCACTTTGGGTAAGTCGAAGACATGCATGTAGAGATAAGTGGGTAGCTAGCTAGAATTATTATTTCTCGTCGTAACCTATATTTTATTTCAATGGCGCAGCCAAGGCCTCGAGGGTCACTGGGTTGCATTTATCATCTACCCTCAGGATGGCAGGGCCTACGTATTTGATTCGTTGACAGTGCCAAACTTAAAAGGGTACAAGGCCTTTGAAGATTGCCTCAGAGTGTAAGTGACTGAACTGTCTTCTCATATGCGTTCTAATGCCCTGCCTAATACTAGTACATTTCGTATAGCGCTTATAAGGAGTACGTGAAGGATCCTGAATGCTATGATCGAAGAACAGAGAATTTTAAGGCTAAGCATAAGAACCACATCAAAATCAGACGCAACTTTCCGGTAAGTATTTGAAAGGTTTAATTGTGCTTTCCGTTCATATGCGTTCTAATGCCTGTGTTGTAATGCTTGTGTATCGATCATGCAGTGTGCCAAACAACCGGTAGGATCACAAACCTGTGGCTTCTACGCCTGTGAGTTCCTGAGGGTGTGCAAGCAGTACAACAGCAGTTGGAGGGTGCTCAAGAATGGATTGAACTGGTCGAGAGACGTGCAGAGCACCCAACACAGCTTCAAGCAGACAAAGGTGGACATATGTAAGTTTGTCTTAGACAAATGCGTGCTTGAAGGGGGCACGTTCTTCAATGAGAACAGCCCGCTAGCGATTTTACCGGAGTACGAGAGGCTGAGGAAATGACCCACGATGATGCGTCCGCAGGATTATACCTTAGCGCATGTATAACGACTTTAATATGTAAATGTAATGAATTAACGATGACAAGAACGACTAAGTGAATGTATATATATGTATATTATCTCATGTGTAATGCCTACATACTTTTTAAGTTTAATCTGTGAAATCTGGATGTGATTTGAATTTGAATTTATATGCCTGCTGTATTTTTTTTAATTCAGGAAATAATTTACCGAGGCGGGCAAATAATAAAGCCCGCCACGGCTAATGAACATAACCGCGGCGGGCCACAAAAGGTGTCCGCCGCGGTAAAATAATTTACCGCGGCGGGCGGTGTAACGTGCCCGCCGTGGTAAAAGTATATTTACCGCAGCGGGCACGTTACACCGCCCGCCGCGGTTAAGCCACGATTTACCGTGGTCTCTAGGCCGCGGCGGACGGCTTTGCCCGCCGCGGGAAACTGAAAACGCCCGCCTCCAGTAAAGTTTGTGTAGTAGTGATTGTCAAATCATGAACTAACTAGGTTTAATAGATTCGTCTCACAAATTAGTCTCCATCTGTGAAATTAGTTTTGTAATTAGTCAATGTTTCATATTCCAAATTAGTATCCAAACATAGATGAGAGCAAATATTAGCCAATTAATAGATAACTAGTCAATTATTAGCCAGCTAATATTAGCTATATGCTGTTAGCTAGATAACTACTCTCAGCTAATGGATCCAAAGGGCCTAAGTCGTCGCAAACATGGGATTGACTGATGTCTGATGTCTCTTTAAAAATATTTATCAAGAAACAAATAAATTAAAGAACATAAAAATGATGTAAGACAAACAAACAAAATAAATTATTTCAAAGTCCTGCTTGGCAATAGAGCCGACTCAGTTGAGCTGATTCCTGTAGTAGAGCTGATTCATATAGACATGACACTATGGTACATTGGTACGTCCGGTAATTTGAAAATATTTTTGACGATTTATTGCTATGAGAATGAAGCATGACAATGAACTCAATTAAAAAAAAGCGTGACAACGAATTATTATAATCTAAACTCTGTATTTCTAACTCTTATTGTAATAGGTACTCTTGACCTGGTTTGATTATGCAACATGATCTAAAATAATGTAGTTATTAGTTGCGGTTGTTCCGCCTATTTATCTTATATGTATAGCGATGTCATCAACAAGAAAAAAAGTGGTGGTCAATCTAATTCACATCCTGGTAAGTATTATTTTAAATTTAATTGATGCTCGTACTAATTTAGTGATCTTTATTAAGGTTTAACTTGGTGCGCTTTTGACTTCATTTAGTGTTATGTATCGAATCAGAGATGGTGTATTGGGTGGTGAAACTAATTCACCACCACAATTCTCACTATTAAGGCTTTGTTTGGATGCGCATATATTCATCTTAATCCACATGTGTTAGAGTGAATTTGAGTGGAATTAAATTAAGTTCTATTCCAATCCACTCCAACACATGTGAATTGAAGTAGATACGCATGCATCAAAACGAGGCATAAGTGGTCCAAGTAATTCATAGCATGGTGAGTTTTACTTTATGGCAACCTATATTATTAGAAAATTAACATCAATGACCTCAAATTGAAATGCCCATCATTGTAATCTACTCACTCCATTCCAAATTATAAGTCGCTTTGACTTTTTTTATATATCCATTTTGCTATGTATCTAGATATAATAATAGATTTAGATACATAGCAAAATGGATGAATCAAAAAAGTCAAACTGACTTATAATTTGGAATTGAGGGAGTATATGATAATTTTCAGGCATATTAGTTAATGGTGAGCATGTGAGTTATTTGCAAGGAAGTTAATTGTTATTCGCTGATTATATATGTTTTTTTCAAGACATGTGTGTTGTATGTGTATTTTTTTTAAAGGTATGTGTTGTATGTGTATTGTTATTTCTTAAAAAATTTATAATTATTGCTCATTGCAATGATATATTTTTTATAGAAGCGTGTGTATTGCATGTTTATGGCCCCATTCGGCTTGCTGAAACTTGACTGAAACTGGCTGAAAACACTGTTCTGGCTGAATTGTTGTGAAAGAAAAATACTGTTCCAGCTGAAAAAACAAGCCGAACAAGCCGATTTATGGGTAAGCCGAACGAGTCCTATGTCTACTAGTCTTGAAAAGAGCGTTGTTTCGCGTTTGCAATTTACTTTTAGACAGACAAGGTAATTTATTTTGTGTCAATGTCAACGATCTCGAATCCTCAGGTAATCTAAGAGGATTATGAAATTATAAGCAGCATACGTGTCACATTTACTGAGAACAAGTCAATCGCTTAGCCACTAATTAAGTCGAGTTAGAGGAATTTGCCGGTAATTACCCCCCTCGGATTGCTTGATCCATTTCTTTGCCATCAGCTTCAAATTAAACGATCCATCGCGACAAGACAAGAACAGATACTAGTACTATGGCGAGCCTCCTCAAGAAAATCGTAGACGCTGAGCAGTGGGACGCCGAGGACATCGCCGGGCGGCTGGGCATGGTCTTGCACGCCGCCTTCCTCTTCGCCGGCTTCCAGCCCTACGGCGCCCTGCCACGGTCGGGACACCTCCTGAAGAAGCAATCACGCAAGAAGGGAAGCTCGCTGTGCCTCTCCCGACAGTACACCGCGCCGGACCTTGCGCACCGCGACGGCGCGGACGCTGCCGTGCTGATGCTGTGTGTGCAGGGGAGCGACGTCGCGCTCCTCGTGTTCCTCGTCACCACCGACGGCGACGACACGCCGGAGAACGCGTACCTGGAGCGGCTGGATCTCGGCACCGTCAGGCCGCTCCTCTCCCGCAGCCTCTGTGGCGTGGAGCCCTGGGCGTCGCGGATCTGCAAGTCGCTCGCCGACGGCGTGTGCTGGGGCCTCCTCCACGAGCTGTGCCGCAGGAACGGTCTGCCGCTGAGCGGCTTCGAGTCCCTGCCCGACGACCTCAAGGGAGCCGTCTTGGAGAAGCTCACCGACGGCAAGGACCTCGCGAGGGTGGAGTGCGTTAGCTCCCAGCTGAGGCTGCTCGTGGCGGAGCGTGACCACAAGCTGTGGAAGACCTTGTACAAGGCCCTGCCTGCGCGCCGGGGCCGGGGCCGGTGGCGTCTGTGGTGGTTGTTGTTCCTCCACGACGACGCCGAGAGCTCCGACGAGGAGCAGGAGACTCTCAGTGTCGGATCGAGCTGGAAGGACATGTACGTGGAGGCCAGGCGGCGTCCCTATTATCCCTTGTTGTTCAGGCCGCGCTCGTGGTACTTCGACTCCGTTGATCTTGATCCCATCAGAATAATTCGTCGAAGGGGCCTGTTGTCATGGCCCGTTGACTACTGGTTCATCCAAGATCCGCCGGAGGACGAGAAGACAGTTCCTCCAAGGGTCGACAGAAGCGGCGGCCGCCGCCGGAAGCTGGCACGGAACGACTACAACAAGTGGCATGGTGGCGGCGCGATCCACTCGCCGTCGTCTCGCTATCGCTGGAAGCATCGCTAGCTGATCATGCATTCATGCGCTCCTCGTATGCTTGCAACTGAAATCCTGCATATATACTCAACGACTGATGCGTCTGATTTATTTGTTTCGAGATTTCGATCATGGAACGAATGGAATGGACTGGTCAGATTGTAATTAGTGCTGTTATGCTCTGCATAATCCTGACGGGTGACTATCACGCACCGCAGTAATAATGTACACATCTGAATGGTTTATTCGGAATTCAGTGTTGAATTTTAGTCAGTGTGTTGATCTCATGGTAATTCTGCTTGATATATGACTGAGGGACGTCGTATATATTGTTGATTGGTGTTGCTAGAACGTACTATCTACCATCAGAGTCGCTCGGATGTTGCAAGTTGTGATTTGGGACACTGTCTGGTCGAGAGTCAAGACAGCAGATTGGTCGTGAAGACGCGGCTCCGGAGATTCGTGGATGGTGGATGCTGACAAGTGGGAAGCCGACGACCTCGCCGCCCGGGTGGAACGGCGTCGTGGTCTTCCATGCGCGCGTACGTACTTCCTCACGAGGCACCGGCAATAGGCAGTGCTCATACCGAGAGCACTATCTGCATTTTTAAATGGGAATTTTTTACTGAGGGTCATCGGACTTGGTCGAGTTCTTCTGGATATTTTCAAATTGCACTTTTACATGTGTAAATTTATTCGAAGTTCTTGTTCATGTCCCGGTATTTTTAAATTGCACCTTTAGTTCCTTAAACTTATCTTAAGTTTTCATTCGGATCTAGCACTTTCAAAATACACACTCAGCTCTCTAAACTTGTATTGTTATATGATTACAGTCCATCCCCATCTCCCACATTGCTTTGCATGAGCCCACTCGTGCGGCCGCATCGCGTGGCACCGTGTTCATCCACCCAAATGGTGTAGCGCACCAGGGCCGAGAAGCGCGGCGGGCTCAAGAGGGATGTGCAGGCCTAGATTTTTAGGACCTGCTACATCGCTTGGCAGCCCTTTCTGTGCTTGCCTTACTACACATCCCAGCCGAGCCTTCACGGCGGTTGCATTCAACACCATCGCCGCACTCCTTCCTCTTCTCGGTCGTGCGGGAGCTCATGTTCATTCTCATCATCTCCTCGCATTCAGTTCCCCATGCACTCTCCTAGCCTTCATCACCTCCCTTTGCAACAACAGGGTTGTCGCTACAACGCAGTAGGGTGAGTGCAGCGTGCAACATTGCGGCAGAGGCGGACACGACATAGCCTAGCATGGCAACGTGCGTGCACACCACACCAATGATGCATGCATGGTGAGGACGGGGTGTTTGGATGGATGGACCATAATGATACAATAATATAACTTTACGAACTTTTAGTATGCAATTTATAAATACCGGGACCTAGATGAGAATTCAGAACAAATTTAAGGAGCCGAAGGTGCAATTTGCATGTGCCCGAACCAATATGAAAACTCGAGACAAGTTCAGAGAGCTAAATGTGTAATTTTAAAGTACCGGTACCTTAAGAAATACAAATTTGAGGACCAATAGTAAAATGTACTCTTTCTAAATAGCTATTTTGGTCCCTCAGTTATACGACCGAATCTTAATTTCGCCTTTAAACTTTTAAATGGTCATTTCAGCTCTCAAACTTTATTTCAGCCCTCAAACTTTATTTTTTAAGTTTGGTTTCATCCTAGAACCATTAAATTGACCATTTCAATCCTTAAACTTTGCATTTTAGCTTAATTTTATCGATCAACTATGAACATTTTGGGACCAGAATGAAAATGCACTTGATAGTTCATGAATGAAGTCGAGTCCACTTGATAGTTCATGAATGAAGTCGAGTCCAAAGGACCATGTTGAGAACCAAAATGGTCACTTTAATAGTTCTATGATAAAACTAAGCCTTAAAATAAAATTTTAGAACTAAACGGCCATTAAATATTCTTGAATAAAATTGAACCTCACATGATAACATTAGGATAAAAATGGCTATTCCTTTTTTTCAAGAGAAAATGCATATGTATATAGGACAAAGAGAAAAAAACAATTTGACTGTAGGTTAATTCTCAATGTAGCTCAGCTAAAAAAACAAACCAATTTTTTTTCATTTTATCGGTAAGTAGCTTGGACTGATGGACCGAACAAACACTCTTAATTTCAAAAAGTTATCACTCCTTGTGCCGGAACATTTCTACTTTATAAACTCTCACCCTTCAAAATATAAAGGGTGTGGCTAGCGCCTCGACGTCCCATCGAAC